>NW_007726589.1:56450-162059 GCF_000696425.1 Galeopterus variegatus | reverse complement strand
GATGAAACAGTAAGTTAAAGACTTATTCTGGGGTCCCCGCTGCGGGGCTCCCAGGGAGAGCTGAACCCCGCGGGCCTCGGGCTTCTGCCACCCCCGGGGCCCCATCATAGTCACCAGGACCGGAGCCGGGTGTGCACGGTCGAGCCGCTTCCTTCCACAGCCTTGGTGAACGCCTTTGCCTGGCGCTCTTCACCCAACAAAGGGAGGACGGAATCTGGGATCCTCCGCTTGGTGGTGATTTATTCCTGACCTGTTGTCACCTTCTGGCGGGCTCCCTTCTGTCCACGCACCTAGGGTTTTGCGCACAGCGGCTAAAATTCATCTTCATGCCCACTGGCTGAATGTAGTTCTCCGTCACCCCGCGCTGTCCCGCGGTTTTCTCTCATGGTGTTGAACGAACCCAGGGCCAACTTCTGACCCTGGCGATGGACGGCGGACCCCAAGGCTGCCCTCCCGGGGCCAGCTTGCTCTTTTCCTCCTAGTGTCTCCTCCGTCATAAAACTATGTTCATCAGTATTTTTAATAGCTTCCCCACCCCAGACCCCAACTCACCATGGGGCACCGTGGCACAGTGGCACTGTGTCAATGACCCCTAGCAGCAGGGTGGGTCAGTGCCATTTTATCGCTCGCTCATCGTTGACATATGTTCCGAACGCAGCCTTCCTGGCCACCCACGGTAGGCCTTCCCTTATCAACCTGCCTGGTCAGTTTGACCTCCATTCTTTTGGGCGTTTCCCTTCCACACCTGTCTCCCTTAAACTATTGCCTCTCAATGTAACGTTTCGATGAAGCTTCTCTAATTCAACCTATTCAAAATCGCCAATTCTACATTCATTTCCAGAACTCTCCCTTCCTCCACAACTCCTGTGATTATTGTCTATGTATGTGTTTATTGATTTCTTGCTACTGCTTACTCCTGGCTACAGGACTGTAAGCTTCTTGAGGCCAGGGATCTGGCCTGTTCCGTAATGAATGGGACTGTTAGCCACCCAATTAAAACAACAAAAATAAAAACTTAACCCTAGTCTAGAATATCCCAAAAGTGTGTGGTAAAGTTTGTGGGGGTTAGCCTATGTGTATTCTTCTGAGGAGGGTGACTGTCTCTTTTATCACACTCTCAAAGTGGTCTATGACTCCCCCAAAGTCAAAAAGTGCTTGAGGCCCATCCATGAACCCCATCTCTGATGATACCCCCACTACCTGTCTCCTGTGCCATTCATTTATCTCTGCCACAATTCAAACAGCTCTTTAGCTAGACCTCCTTCCAGTTCAGTCTTTGAAAACTTTTACATACATCCACAGAATTAGTGGCCCCTCTCAACTCTGCCAGTGGGGGATTTAAAAAGATAGAAATGCCCAGGTCCACCTCAGACTCCCTGAGTCAGAGCCAGGTTGCAGCAGAGGGTAGAGCCAGGACGTGGGTATTTTCACAAAGAACCACGGGTAATTTTGATATGCCCATGACTGAGTTACTACTTTTCTTGGGAATAGGGTCCCTAATTTGTAAAACACCCTAACTTTTCCTTTTCTCTGTGGAAGGATTGAGAATCCTTGCACCATGTTTAATTTATCTGAACATTTTCATTTTCACTTAGAGCCAGGCCTGCTTTTCCTTAAGAAACCAACTGGAGTTTGTGAGGATAGCAGGCTCAGTGCCGTTTGTCAGCAGCACTATATCACTGCCACTTTCATCTCCAAGATGTCCATCCAAATAAACCCAAAGAGTGAAATGAATTACAGCCCTGATAGTGATATTAAAAGATGAAACAGTAAGTTAAAGTGCTGGCCATGAAGGAGAGTTGGTTGCTATAAGCAGACTGTGTTAGTGTTCACCAGAGTTCTAGTGGAACTTCGAGAGAAATGACGACAAACTAAACATAAGCTCATCAGTGCTTTTGTCTTTCTTTTATCAGTCTTAGTGTCCCACCCATTATACTCAGTATGACCTTAGATATTTTATTTTATTTTTTTTGTCTTTTTTCGTGTCCGGCAACGGGATCGCAACCCTCGGTGCTGCGCCCGCACCTCGCTCAGCCAGTGAGCGGGAACCGGTCTGTATGTGGGATCCGAACCCTCGGCGGGAGCGCCGCCGCGCTCCCAAGCGGCGCACTGTAGCAGTGCGCCACTGGGCCGGCCCTGACCTTAGATATTTTAAATCACATGTGGGTGTAAGATCGAAATACTTTGCCAGAAAGTATTGTCTTTAAATAATGCATATTAAAATTCATTCTGTACCTTTAAACAACCTCTCAATAGTGTTCCAAAATGCTTCAGGCTGTGAGGAAAGGGCCAAGCACAGAGTTAGAGACTGAGTGTGGAAGAAATAGGGCTTAAGGCTCAGAGATAGATGCCAGTCACAAACTGTGGGGTAGGACGGCAAGCAAGACTCAACGACATCATCCTTCTATAGGACCACAATGAGGCATCATGATTTGGACATCATGTTACTTTGCAAATCTGCGGACTTCACTCTGGTGAACAGCACAAGCATCCATCCATCTGAGTAGGGGTGGTGGTTTTTCTGATATAAGTAAATTTGTTAGCTAACTGAAAGTGTTAGCTACAGAACTGAAGTGTTCTGTAGTGAATTACAAAGCAATTCTATAGTCTTACTCATTTCCTTCCTCTTGGGTAGCCAATTTGCTGTCGTTGTTGTTTACAATTCAAATCACTTCCCTTATTCATTTGATAAAACAGACTTGAGAAACACAGCTCGTAGACAACACTCCCAAGGATTCTGGAAATCCCTGCTGCTGGTCAAATTGCAGTGTATCCCATTATAATAAAAATCTCTGTATAACGAAGTTATTGCCAACGCTTATCCAACAACCAGTAATTCAAGTAGTCTCTGATAAACAGCAAAACCATACAAAGTTCATTGAAACGGCATTTGATCTTTACCAAAATCTGTCTATTGAAGAAAACCTTATAGGGGCAATTGGAAAGAATGAATATACATTTGGTATGTTGAATGGGAACTATTATTTTATTCCCATTTTGACAGAGGCACCACATAACAGTTGTCAACCACTCTGACATTCCAAACAAGGTGCTGGATCAACAAGCAGGACTTGCAAAGGAGTGTTCCTTAACCTCTCTCTTACCTTAAAGTATAAAAGGGTTGAAGGCGAGGCTGAGCAGTTTGCTGTGGATTAGAGAAGGGTTTCTGTAGAAGTCATCAGTGTTCTAAGAGGCATCTCCTCTGCACCTACCCGGGGGAGGGTGAAGAATGCTTTCCTCTCTCCTTATTTCTGGTGAGAGGGACCTCAAGCAGACCGCTCAGAGAGCTCCATATATGTCCCCTGCAATTTGGGGAACTCCATGAACTGGTGTCTGGCTCATACCTGAGAAACCTAAAGGACCAGAGTTAGCCAAAGTGGCCTGAACATCCGGTAGGGACTGTAACTTACTCCCAAGGAAGAAAAGTCTACGAAAGTGACACAGTGTGAGACCGACTTTGATTCCACCCAAGAGGACTGGTTGGGAAGGCAAACAGACTAAGCGGAAAGAAGCTCAGGGCCTGGAGGAAGAATCTAAAGCAACCAGTCAGAGGCAAAATGAACTTGCCTACGCCATAGGAATGAATAAGTGATGAGAGACTCCCCAGCAGGGCAGCGGTGGTGAGTGTGGTTCTGACAAAGCTGTAAGAGAGCTCATGAGACAAAACTTCAGCAGGAAACATCTTCCGTGGCCAGAGAAATCCGTGGTAGTTAGAGCCGTCCAAAACCTTTTGGCCTCCTTGGCTCTCTCTTCTCCCATTTGAATCCTGGTGGAGCCAGGCAGCCTAGTGAGGGTGGGAGGAGGGGAGAAGCGCCAGGTGAAAGAAATACACAGAAAATCTACCATTACCCCCATGCTCACCGAAGTGTGGAGCTTTTTTATTATACACTGCTCTAGACATATTAATTACTGAAATAAGACTGTATTTTTGCCTAAAAATAATCAGGGGCCTTTTTATTATTTGAGAGTGACCCAGAAAGTCATAGGACCTATGCATTCATTCATCCAAGGGGCAGAAAAACAACTAGCCTCACAGAACAGGATTGAACAGGCATGATAGAAGAGAATAAAGCTGTTTTCAGATGATAGCCATGAGTCCGGCTGGGTCAACGTATCAGCTATACGTTCAAACACAACACATTCCATATGATACCTCTGAGGCTGTCTCATTCCGGCATCTTACCTGAATTATAAGTAAGTGAAATGTGTCAAGAAATCCTCTTCATGTGTATATAAATTATAATTTAAGCTTTCCAACAAGAAAGTTAGAAGTCAGGATACTGGATTAAAAGAACTGGGGAACTAAATGTTGGTTTAACCTTCTATTAAACAGCCTTCTCCACAGTTTCCTTATCTCTAAAGGTCTCAGATTAGATGACTGCCAAAGTCTCTTTCAGTCAGAAAATTCTATTTTGAAAAGGCTACAGCACACCATAGATCAAGGACCAATTTTTCAGGCTCTGCTTCACTGGGCGAGCCACCCTCGGACCAGCATCCCTGGTGTGAGAGTTCTGCAGGGGTCTGGGGTTATTGATAAAGAAAAGTTATTTCCAGAACGAGGTCCTGACAAGCAGCCTTTGCAGGCTGCCGTGTGGCTAAGGTTGATATGATTACCTCGGTGACCGTTTCCATATGACGCACCTGGCAATTGTGGTCTGGGATTCCCCAAGCACTTTCTTGTATTCTCTCAAGGGCAAGGTTTCATCACTCTCGAGCTCTTCCTCAGTGGGAGCTTGCAGAGTTGCGAAACAGTCTGTGATGGTGTTCAGAGGGAGAACCTCAGATAAAGACCAGATTTCATGTTCTGAAATTCACTGTAACTCCATTTTCACTATTTTAATTAAGACGTTGTTTGTTGCAAGAGAAAAGCAAAAGAATGTGAAATGTTTTGATGTTAATCAATCCCCTCTATGGACTTTTTGCCAACATGCATTAAGTTTATGGAAGGCACCCATTATTTATTTGATTAAAAAATACCTTCTAAGTCAGAGAGCTGAAGATTTATCTTTTTTTTTAAAGATTTTATTTTATTTTATTTTATTTATTTTTTTGTCCTTTTTGAGACCGGCCGCACTGCGCTCAGCCAGTGAGCCATCCCTATATAGGTCATCCCTATATAGGATCCGAACCCGCGGCAGGATCACTGCTGTGCTCCCAGCGCCGCACTCTCCCGAGTGCGCCACGGGCTCGGCCCTGAAGATTTATCATTTTATGGTATGATATTCTTTTTGTCACAAATGGCTGTTTTTGAGGAATTTAGGTAATTCTCAGTCTTCTAATGTTCTAACTAAGAGACATTGTTCCAGCCTTATAGTTTGATTGCGCCATTCTGCTGTCTGCTACCCAGCTGCCCCAGGCTCTACCCTGAGCCCTCACCACAATCAAGCAACTAAAGAGTTAACTCTGAACAGAATAGGAGGCCTCTGGGATCCCCGCTTGGTGCACAGCCAGTGTCTGACAGGCTGGGGCCCTTTCTGCACTGGTTGTAAAATATTTTAAATATCACCCCTGGATGGAGGCTCTTTGAAAATGTTCTCAATTTCCCTCCACCAAAGGAAAAAAAAAAGAAAGAAAGAAAAACCTTTTTATCTTCTATAATTTTCTGTCTCTCCCCCACCCTATTTCTTTCTCTCTCTCCCTTCTTAGAAGATGAACGTCCCCACTTTGTTTCCAAGCCTAACTCTCCCAGTTGTTATTCTTTATTCTGTCCTCTTCCAATACTCTTGTGGGTTTCTAATCCCTCCCTCTCAAGTGGTCCTTCCCCACAGTCTACAAACATGTGCACATTTCCTCTATCCTATGAGAAAGCCCCACTTTCTCAGTCAAGCTCCTGTTTTCTCACTTCCCTTTCCTTCACCGAGAACCTTCTCAAACATCGTTTTTACTTGCTATCTCCCCTTTCCCTTCAGACTTTGCTTTACTCTCAGCACCCCCACAACTGGATTCCACACCTCATCTGTTGAAAATGCTCCCTTGTAGGTCCACAGGGAATGACCTGCCAGACACCGAGTTCCACTGAATGCTGCAGAAACTCCCACTCCTCCTCGCTGCCTCCGTGAAACCCACCGGTCCTTTTGTTCCTGGGGCGTCGTTGCAATCTCCTGAGCTTCCTTCTTCCTCTCCGACCACCTCCTCACATGTGGCTTCACCAGAAGCTCCCCATTAAGTGGGTGTATGCCTGAATATCCTGCGCTTGGCCCTTTCTCTCCTACCACTGTAGTCTCTCCCTGTGTGTGATGTTATCTTTCCAGATGACTCCCCAAACCATTTGTCCGCCCTGGGTCTCTCTCTGATGAGCCAGCCAGTACCTCCATTTCAAAACTAAACCCTAGGAGTGTCTCCTTATTCATGGATCAGCCTGAAATCTTCGAGGTAACAACAGCTCCTCTTCAAGTGATCTCATCTTTACTCAGCAATTAAATTCTATTTGTTAATCCCCCTTTTACATTGTCTTGGGAATCTGTCTCCTTTTCATTTCTAGTGTTTTAGGGCAAGTCCTCATCACCTCTGGCATGCCTGATTGCCTTGCTTCCTTCTCTCGCCTTCACCCTCTCCTCTCCTCCAATCTCCCTTTCTCACTGTCCCGGGATCTCAACCTTTGACTTGGTGTTGTCAGCACCAGGCCCCCCGAAGTGAGCGAACCCACCATCCCTATCTGGGATCCGAACCCATGGCCTTGGTGTTATCAGCACTGCACTCTCCGGAGTGAGCCATGGGCCGGCCCCTCCCCACTCTTTTTTAATGATTTTCTTTTCTTTATTTACTTAACTTTTAAAAAATACCTGTTCCCATATGCTCAAATAAAAAGTGAAAAAAATCTAAATATGTATAATTAAAAAGTTAATAATCTCCCGTGGTCTCCAACCCCTTCCTTTCTACCTCCAATGTTAACAGCCTGGTACGCATCCTTTGGAAATTTTTTCATGCTCCTATAAAATATACCCATTTTTAAACATAAAAATGGATTTATAATATATATTACTATGGAACTCTCTTTTCTTTTTTTTTTTGTCTTTTGTCTTTTTCCATGTCCGGCAACGGATCGCAACCCTCAGTGTTGCCCCCGTACCGGACCGGGGACCGGCAACAGGATTGCAACCCTCGGCGTTGCTCCCGCGCCTCGCTCAACCAGTGAGCGGGAACCGGTCTGTATGTGGGATCCGAACCCTTGGGCAGGAGCGCCGCCGCGCTTCCCAAGCGGCGCACTATCCAGTGCGCCACCGGGCCGGCCCTGGAACTCTCTTTTCTAACTTAAAAATATATCGTGAACATTCCTTCAAGTCAATAGACAGAGAGATAATTCATTTTTTAAAAGATAACACAGCTTTATTGAGAGATAATTCACATATCATATAATACATCCATTTAAAGGTACAATTCAATGATTATTAGCATATTCACACAGTTGTGCAGCCATCACCATAATCAATTTTAGAATATTTTCATCACTTCAAAAAGAAATCCCATACCCATTATCAGTCATTTCCCACTTTTTCCCAAAGGGCAACCACTAATCTACTTTCTGTCTCCATGAATTTTCCCATTCTGGATATTTTGTATAAACAGAATCATTTAATATGTTGGTCTCTTGGGTCCGGACTTTTTAACTGATTCATCCACATTGTAGCATGTATCAGTACTTAATTCCTTTTTTTTTTTTTTTTGCCAAATAATGTCTGTTGAATGGATATACCACATTTTGCTTATCTATTCATCTGTTGATAGACATTTTTAAAAATTTTTTTTATATTACAGCCATCCTAATTAGTGAAATAAAGTGATATCTCATTGCACTTTTGATTTCCATTTCCCTGAGAGCTATGATATTGGAAACCTTTTCATTAGCCTATTAGCCATTTGTATATCTTCTTTGAAGGAATGTCTACTCAGGTCATTTGCCCATTTTAAAATTGTGATATTTGTCTTTTAACTGTTGAGTTGTGAGGGTTCTTTATATATTCTAGATAGAAGTCCCTTATCAGATATATGATTTACAAATATTTTTCCCCATTCTGTTGGTTGACTTTTCACTTTCACAATGCTGTATTGTTTGAAGCACAAAAGTTTTTAATTTTGATATAGTCCAAGTTATCTATTTTTGTTGCTGCTTATGTTTTTGGTGTCATATCTAAGAAAACTTTGCCTAATCCGAGATCACCAGATTTACTCCTATATTTTCTTCCAAGAGTTTTATAGTTTCAGCTCCTACATTTAGTTATTTGATCCATTTTGAGCTACTTTTGTGTATGATATGGGGAAGGAGTCCAACTTTATTCTTTTGCATGTAGTTATCCAGTTGGCCCAGTACCATTTGTTGAAAAGACTATTCTTTTCCCATTGAGCTATCTTGGCACCTTTGTTGAAGATTAATTGACCATAAATGTGAGGGTTTATTTCTAGACTCTCAGTTTTATTCCATTGATCTATAATTCTGCCTTATGCCAGTGCCACACAGTCTCGATTACTGTAGTAAGTTCTGAAGTCAGGATGTGTGAGTCCTCTGCTATGGTTTGAATGTGTCTCCCAAATAGCATATTTTGGAAACTTAATCCCCAATGCAGTGTGTTGGGAATGAGGCCTAATAGGAGGTGATTAGACCATGATGGACCTGCCCTTGTGGATGGATTAATTCTGTTATTGAGGGAATGGGCTCCTTATAAAAGGATAAGTTTGTTCCCCTCTTTGTCTCTCTCTCTCACCCTCTCTTTGCTCTTCTGCCATGGGACAACACAGCAAGAAGGCCCTTGCCAGATGCCAGCCCCTTGATCTTGGAATTCCCAGCTTTCAGAGCAGTGAGCCAATAAATTTTTGTTCATTATAAATTACCCAGTCTGTGGTATTCTGTTATAGCAGCCCAAAATGGACTAAGACATCCTCCAACTTTGTTCTTTTTCAAGACATTTTGATTATTCTGAGTCCCTCCCATTCACATGTGAATTCTTGGATCAACCTGTCAATTTCTGCAAAGAAATCAGCTGCTATTTTGATAGGGGTCATGTTGAGTATGCAGATCAACTGGGAGAATATTGCCATCTTAACAACATTTGGTCTTCCAATCTATGAACATGGGATATTTTTCTATTTATCTAAGTCATCTTTAATTTCTTTCAGTGATGTTTTGTAGTTTTCAGACTATAAATTTTGCCTTTCTTTTGTTAAATTTATTCCTAAGTACTTTATTCTTTTTGATGTTATTATAAATGAATTGTTTCCTTAATTTTGTTTTCAGATTGTTCATTGCTAGTGTATAGAAACAAAACTGATCTCTGCATATCAGTCTTGTAACGTCAACCTTGCTGAACTCATTTATTAGGTCTGTTTTTGTGTGTATATGGATTCCTTAGGATTTTCTATACACAGAATTATGTCATCTGCAAACAGAGATACTTGTATGTTTTCCTTTCCAATACAAATGCTTTTCCTTTTTTTTCTTTCTTTCTTTCTTTTTTTTTTTTTTTTTGTCTAATTGCCTTGGAACCTCCAGCACAGTGTTAAACAGAAGTGACAAGAGTGGACATCCTTATCTTGCTCCTGATCTTAGGGGGAAAACATTCAGTTTTTCACCATTGAATATGATGATGTTAGCTGTGTGGGATTTTTGTAAATAGCTTTTATCAAGTTGAGGAAGTTCCCTTCTGTTCTATTGTTAAGTCCTTTTATGGTGAAGGGGTTTTGGATTTTGTCAGATCTTTCTTCCATTTCTATTGAGATGAGCATATTTTTGTTCTTTGTTCTATTAATATGACATATTACATTAATTGATTTACAGATGTTAAATCAACCTTGCATTCCTGGAATAAACTTGCTAGTATGTTGTTGAAGATTTTTATATCTATATTCATAAGACATATTGATCTGTAGTTTTCTTTTGATGTCTTTGTCTGGTTTTGGTATCAGGGTAATTAATACTGGCCTCAAAATAATGAGCTGAGCTAAGTCATTTTTTAACAGTTTAATAATATTTCATAATTTTGATGTATAACAACTTATTTAACCATAGTTCTATTGGTAAACACTTAAGTTGTTTCTATTTTTTTGTTACTATTAACAGTGTATAGGATATATAAACTTATGTACTTGTGCTTTTATCTCCAAAAGACATTTCTAAATGTGAAATTTCTGATTGAAAAGGTATATATTTTTAGTGTTTATAGATATTTCCAGGTATCTTTTCAAAAAGGTTGTAACAATTTGCCACCACTGCCAGCAGTGTATGAAATTATCAGTTTCTCTACACCCTATCAAGACTGATTGTTGTCATTTTTGAAAAAGATTTTTAAATAACCAATTTGATGCTTTCTTTTCATTTTCCTAACTACTTTTTTTCAATTGAATAATTTTTAGGAAGGCTTTATATATTAGAAATGATTTTTTTCCTGCTATATATCTAACAATTTTTTTCAGTTTGTTACTTTTCTCTTGACTTTGCTTTTGGTGTTTTTGAAATAAAAATATTAAAAAGTTTTTTTTAAGGTCAAATATTTCTGTCTCTTATTTTTAATGGCTTCTGGGTTTTCTAAGCTTACTTGGAAAGGTCTCTTCCAACCCAAGTTTATTCAGAGATTCTTCCAGTTTTCTTCTAATGTTTTTACTGTGTGTGTGTTGGATTTTTTAAAATTAAAATTAAAATTAAAATTAAAATTTAATTTAACTTTGACTTTAAATTTAATTTAACTTTAAATTTAAATTATTTAACTTTGACTTTAAATTTAATTTAACTTTAACTTTAAATTTAATTTAAATTTAAATTTAATTTAACTTTAAATTTTCTGATATATTTGGAATTTTTTATTTATGTTACAAAGTACAAGGTAGTGGTCTTACTAATTTGGTTTCCTTCCAGCTTGATTGATAGTTATGCCAACACTTCTTCACAGTCAAATTGCCACCTTTGTCATGAATTAATTTTAATATCAAGTTAGATCTATTTCTGAGTTCTCTGTGTCAGTACCATTCTATTTTGATAATTTTAATAAAGTAAGGCAAATTCTCCCTTGCTATTCTTCATTTCATAAAGTTCTTCCATATCCTTAGACATCTATTCTGCTATATTAAAATGAAATTACCATTTGCCACCTCAGCTTTCTCCTGCTGTGCAACAGCAATGCAGTTTAAGTGGATTGATCTTGGTCATGGGGCTGGCCTCAATCTGCCAAGGCCAATGAGTTTAATCCTATTTCTCTGGCTACATTAATTTGTTCATGGGGGAATGAGACCTAAATTGGTCTAATCAGAGTAAAACTTAGGATTTTTCATTAATGGCTGGGGAAAGATTCAAATAGCCCTGGATTCTGCTGGTAGTGATTTTGCAGCCATGAGAGAAACCAGTCTGGAGATGATGCCTGTACACGGAGGAGGAAAAAGCCAAGACAATCACAGAGAAGTGAAGGTGAGATCTTTTCTTTTTAAAATTTTTTGTTAGCATATTCATTGTTACAAGTCATACTTATTCTTTATGCCCCTTATCTAATCTCTCCCCTTCCCACTGCCCCCTCTAATAACCATAGATTTGTTCTCTCCATCTGGTAGATTAACTGTTCTTCTGTTGGCTCATTGGCTGTATGATCTGTCCAGTACTGAGACAGCTGTGATCAAGTCCTTCCCTATTATTGTAAATCAGATGCTTCTTCTATTGCTCTGGAATATGCTTTATGGAGAGAGAGGGCCTCTTCTTTCTTTATTATTTTCATTTTTTGGTCTCTGCTGGTGCCTCTCCTTGTGTCAGTGCAGTTGAGAATCTGGTGTGCTATCTGCACGGTGGCAGTGACTGCTGCCATAGAGACTTGCTGCTTTTGCAGCAGCATGGCAATGGGGGTAGCTGTGGTGGGCTATCTGCGTGAAAATGGTATTTTTGGTGTGCTCTTTACGTGCTCGAGGCTGGGTTCGGCTTCCTCCAGTTCCATGCCTGAGGGCCCCAGTGTGAAGGTGAGATCTTGACCAAATTGTGCCTGAAGTCTACTCTACTTATGGACTTTTCGGTTTTACAAATCACTAAATTCCCTTCTTTATTTAAGTTCAAACAAATTCAAGTTATTTATTATTCATGATGCAAAGCCATATGTGTAACTGACACACATTTGGGCTTTACAAGTCTTTTCTTTCTAAAAACTAATGTGAAAATGATCTCTTATTGTCCCCAAACCCTTCATCTCCCCATTGGCTACAAAATGGCATTCCAGCTGTTTGGCATGGCCCGATTCTATTCCACTTCCCTGTCTTTCTTCCCATTCCTGTTGTTGCTCTCACATACATTCACACCTAAATTCACCTCAAATTCATCTCCCAGTTTCCACTGCTCTATTTTCACTCTTGAAAGTTCAGCCTTCTATTAAAGTTGGATACACATTTTGATATAATTCCTCAAACATGTATTAGATGCTTACCACTGTGGGAATGGCCTGTGCAAGATGGTGGGGACACAGACCTGAGTGAGAGAAGAATGCTGCCTCAAAGGAGCCACCATTAAATGAGGGAGTCAGACTTAAAAACACAGCATTTCAATGCAATGTGATGCATGCCGTAGTAGAGACACATGCAATACCTTGTATATAGTAGAGATGAATAAGTTTCTGTTAAACAAAATGGAATTTAAGGCCATGTTAACACAAACATGGATTCTAGATCCTTAAAGTTATATTTATGCAAATATAAATCACTGTGGGGAAAAATTAAGTAAACATATGAAATGAATAAGACCTTTTAAAATCAAGTATAATATCCTATTTAATATAGTATTGAAGGACTAACCAGAGCAATCAGGCAAGAGAAAGAAATAAAGGGTATCCAAATTGGAAAAGCCAAAATCAAACTGTCTGTTTGCAGATGACATAATACTGTATATAAAAACCTAAAGATTCAGCCCAAAAAACTCCTAGAGCTGATAAATGAATTGAGTAAAGTTACAGGATACAAAACCAATGTACAAAATCAGTTGTGTTTTTATACATGAACAATGAACTAGCAGAAAAAGAAATCAAGAAAGCAAGCCTATTTACAATAGCTGCCAAAACCATAAAATATTTAGGTATAAATATAACCAAGGAGGTGAAAGTTCTCTATAATGAGAGCTACAAGTCACTGCTGAAAGAAATTAAGGAGGACACAAAAAGATGGAAAGACATTCCATGTTCATGGATTAGAAGAAATAACCTTGTGTATGCCCCCCGACATCCACATCCAGCCCAGTCATGACCAGCAAGCTGCTGCCTGAAGTGCCCTGGGCTCCCGAGCTGGGGCATGTCCCAGCCGAAGTGCACATCCATCCCAGCCATGACTGAGCTGCTACTGGAAGCCGTCTGAGCTCCCCTGCCAGAATGAAGGGGGTGCCATGGGCCTTGACCATGTCCCCCCTTTCTCCTTCTCACACCCTATCCCCCTCCTTTTTCTTCTCTCCCCTTCTCCCCCAACTGCTCCACAACATCTTAGAATGTGAAAAAATAATAAATAATAAATTAATTATTTTTTATTGTGAAAATGTTCATAGTACCCAAAGTGATCTACAGATTCAATGCAATCTCCATCAAAATTCCAATGACATTCTTCACAGAAATAGAAAAAACAATCCTACGGGCAGGCCCGGAGGCGCACTGCTACAGTGCGCCGCTTGGGAAGC
Source organism: Galeopterus variegatus (assembly GCF_000696425.1). NCBI lineage: Eukaryota > Metazoa > Chordata > Mammalia > Dermoptera > Cynocephalidae > Galeopterus > Galeopterus variegatus. The sequence goes on along the minus strand of NW_007726589.1, from coordinate 148,447 downwards.
GCGGCGGCGCTCCCGCCGAGGGTTCGGATCCCACATACAGACCGTCCGCTCACTGGCTGAGCGAGGTGCGGGAGCAACACCGAGGGTTGCAATCCCGTTGCCGGTCCCGGTCCGGTACGGGCGTGACACTGAGGGTTGCGATCCGTTGCCGGTCATGAAAAAAAGACAAAAAGAAAAAAAAAAAAAAAACAATCCTAACATTCACGTGGAACAACAAAAGACCCCAAAAAGCCAAAGCAATCCTGAGCAAAAAAACTAAAGCTGGAGGCATAACACTATCTGACTTCAAATTATACTACATAGCTATAGTAATCAAAATAGCATGGTACTGGCATAAAAACAGACACATGGACCAATCTAACAGAATAGAGAACCCAGAAATCAATCCATGGACTTATAGCAAAGTGATATTTGACAAAGCCACCAAGAACATACACTGAGGAAAGGACAGCCTCTTCAATAAGGGGTGCTGAGAAAACTGGACATCCATACATAGAAGAATGAAATTAGATCCAAACCTCTCACCATAAACCAAAATCAACTCAAAATGGATCAAAAACTTAAATATATAAGACCTGAAACTATAAAACTCCTAGAAGGAAACATAGGGGAAATACTTCAAGTTGTAGGACTGGGCAAAGACTATGAATAAGACCCCTAAAGCACAGGCAACAAAAGAAAAAATAAACAAATGGGATTATATCAAACTAAAAAGCTTCTGCACAGCAAAGGAAACAATCAATAAAGTGAAAAGATAACCTACAGAATGGAGAAAATATTTGCGAACTACGCATCTGACAAGGGATTAATATACAAGGAACTCAAACAACTTAAAAGCAAAAAACCAGACAATCCAACTGAAAAATGGGCAAAGGAGCTGAATAGACATTTCTCAAAGGAAGATATATAAATGGCCAATAGGTACATGAAAAAATATCACTAATCGTCAGGGAAATGCAAATCAAAACTACACTGAGATATCATCTCACCTCAGTTAGACTGGCTGTTATCAAAAAGACAGAGGATAACAAACACTGGTGAGGATGTGGAGAAAGGGCAACCCTTCAGCACTGTTGGTGGGAATGTAAATTAGTGCAGCCAGTATGGAAAACAGTATGGAGGTTCCTCAAAACGACTACAGATAGAACTGCCATATGATCCAGCAATCCCACTACTGGTTATATACCCAAAGGAATGGAAATCATCATGTCGAAGGGATACCTGCACTCCCATGTTTATCGCAGCTCTATTTACAATAACCAAGAGTTGGAACTAACCTAAATGTCCATCAACAGACGACTGGATAAAGAAACTGTGGTAAATATACACAATGGAATACTACTCAGCCTTAAAAAAGAATGAAATCCTGCCATTTGCAGCAACACAGATGAGCCTGGAGAAAGCTTGGAGAAAATTATGTTAAGTGAAATAAGCGAGGCACAGAAAGAGAAATACCACATGTCCTCACTTATAAATGGGAGCAACGAAAGAAAGAATGAATGAAAGAAAGAGAGAGAACAAACACAATAATGTGCTGAACTTTCAGAAGGAGAGAACAGAACTGTGGTTACTAGAGCTGGGAAAGGGGGCGGGTAGGGAAGTTAGGGAGAAATTAGTTAATGGGCACAAAGAATGAGTACATTTTGTAATGATGAATATACTAATTATCCTGATTTGATCATCATATATTGTACACAAATACTGATAGTCAACTCTGCACCCCACAAATATGTATAATCAATTATGTTTCAATAAAAAAATAAAACAGTGTAGTAATTTATAGATCTTTTCTTGCAATGTTTTTGTTTGCTTTTGGTATCATGGGTAATACTGGTCTCAAAAAAAGGAGTTGAGCTAAGTCATTTTTAACAGCCTAAAAATATTCCATAATTTGCCAGCACAACCTCCCACCCCCACCCTAAGCACCACACAACCACATCCACTCTGGGACTGTGGCAGGCCCCAGGCTGCTAAAGGTTAAAGTGGGATGAGTAGAACTAATTGGTGCTAAGAAGAACGTAAGCTTCAGACACACAGGGAGTAGAGTGTGGGCTGTGCAGAGGACAGCCTCTGCTTTCTCACCCCAGTAGCCTTTTGCCTTAGGCAGTTCTTGACACCTGAGGCAGGCACTGATTATTGCTTACTGTGTTGCAAAACACTCCCATCTTCCCCCCTCAAAAAGCTGAGGGTGCTTCCTGGCTATCAGAGCCCTGTCTTATCTGACCCACCACTCCTGGGCTGTTTGTTTCCTCTTCCTGCCCTTTTCTTCTTAAAGCTGCCCCCACCTTCATTGGAAGCATGGTGACCTGTGAAAGAAAGTGGTCAGTGCAGGGTCGGTTGTATGCAGGACTTCAAACTCACCTGGGGCCTGTCTTCTAGGACCAAGTTAATAATAAACCTTGGGCTGTTCATTTCTGGAGAACAGGTCCCTGAGAAGCAGACCTGTAGTCTCAGGCCACAGCCGCCACTGTGTGAGCCTGTCAGATTTTTTTATACTGCTCAGCATTGCAAACACTTAATTACTTCCCTCACCCTTTGTCCATGTGATGCACTGATTTGAAAGGTCAGCATCCCCCTGACAGTCTCCCCACCGCCCTCCACAGCCCTCCGGTCTCCTCTTGGGCAGCCCTTCCAAACCCACAGAGCCCTGAATCTTGAAAGGACAAGCTGACTCTATCTTCTCCCGGGAGGAATGCTGGGCGGACCTCTCCTTGGCTGCCCTTAGTTAAGAGTTAGTTTTTTTCACTATAGATATAGTATTGGAAAGTAACAGAATGGCCCTTGTTTTAAAGTCTTCTACAACACTTCCCACTGGTTCAGTCTGCTCTCCTGCTAATTTTGAGTTAATGAGACTGAGAATAACTCCACAAGCACAGCTTTGCAAGAGCCATCCTGCATTATCAACAGGCACACCGTGCCCTCAAGGACTGGGCAAGAAGGAAGTGCCTGCAGAAGTCAAGTCAAGCCAATTCTGTTCAGTTCCTCCCAACAACTTCCCATTAAAGAACTGAGTTAGTCCAAGAGGGTTCTTGTGTCATTAACCGGTTGTATCACCTTGAGCCAGCCAAATTCTCTGGGTCCCAGCTGTAAAATTAAAGCGTGGACCTTAGATGATCTTCTAGCTCTCACAGACTATCATTAGAGATGTGGGGTCACCCAAGCAACATGGGGCTGAGCCAAGTCACTGTGGGATCTCCTGTCCTTCCCCATTAATAGGTTTACACAGATGAACCCTGATTACAAATAACATCAAGAGCAGCCTTGGTTGATTAATTAAAGCTTCTAACACTAAACAGAGAGGGAGCATGTGGTTGCCAGGCAACCAGCTTTATCCCTGTTGGCAGAAGGGCAGGGCTGACTCAGGTCTTTACTAGCTGCAATTGGGGGGGGCCACTGGGTGGCCTTCCTTCTGACCATTGCCATCCTGTGGGGCTCTAACCAAAGCATCCCCACAGAGGTGTAAGGCCACTCCTGCTCCTTCCACATCCTCAAAGTTTGCAGACTACAACAATGGAAGCAATATCTTGTTCTATACGAACAGCTCTAACCATATTCCTATTGTACATGTATGCATGTTTCTGGTTAATATTTGAAAATATTAGTTATTGCAACCTCCCTCATCTATGGAATTCTCCCTCATTAGCTCTTAAGGACCTGCCCCTGCCCTAGACAGACAAGAGTCACCCACCTCAGAAAATGAAAACCATGATTACAAATACTCAGTTAAGTCTGCCTGTATAGAGACAGGTTCTGGTAGCTATTTGCAGAACAAGTTTCCCCTCACGATAGTGGGGCTGGAAAAGAGGAGGAGGGGGAAAGAACAAAGAGGAAAGAAGATTTTAAGTCTGAGAAATGTCAAGCTCCTTCCAGAATAAGCCCCATTTCTCACCAGCACCAATAAACCTCCAAGCCAGTGCCCACGGAGGTCCACCAATTGCCAGTGGTCAGCGCACGCCTGTCTGTCCCTCAAGCAGTGATGCTTGCCTTTCCTCTGACCTCCTCATGTGACCACTCCCTGTACGACAGCCCTGGACCTTGCTGACCACCCAGAAGTACTACCTGGAGGTGAAGGTGGGTATCCGGATACCTCTAGGAGTGGTGGTGAGGTGAAAGGGCAGCCCACACACAGGGTGAGAAGACATGGCACGGTTTGAAATTCAGCACAATGGTGGAACACATGGTCCTTCTTACAGACGCACACATACATAAGTGGTCCCCTGGACTCCTCTCCATTTTCCTTGCCACCACCCTCCACCAACCTATTATGATTTACAGCTGGTCTTCCTGCATCTACTCTTGTCTCCCTACAATCCATTCTCTACACAGCAGCCACAGGGATTAAAAACAAACACATTAGACTGTATCTCTCTTCAGTGGCTTCCCATTGCACTAGGAATAAAACCTAAGTGCCTTCCCACCACCGACAAGGTGCTGTGTGATCTGGGACCTAGGCACCTCTTCAGCCCCACCCAGGCCCCACCCCTCTCACCCACCATGTTCCAGCAATATTGGCTACCTGGACCATTCTAGAACAGGCCAAACTCTTTCCTTCCCCAGGAAGTTTGCGCTAACTGCTCTCACTGCCTGGAAAGTTCTTCCCTTGGCTGTTCATACGGTTGTCTCCATCTCACCAGTCAGATTTCGGCTTAATTGTTCTGGGGCTGCTAGTCTAAGACAGTTGCTCCTTCTATTCTCTGTCTTACCACCATGTTTATTCCCCTCACAGCATTCACCACAATCTATTTATCTTGTTTACATATTTGTTGACTTATTTATTGCTGGTTTCTCCCATCAGAATATAATCAGCAAGATCAGGAGGCAGTTCACCTTGTTCATAGTTTTCTCCAAGAGTCTAGCCCACTGCCTGGCACATAAAATATTCAATAAATAGTGTTGAATAAAAGAATGATGATACATAAAAGATGTGCCAAGATAACACATTTACATGTAATCACACACATACATAACACTGTCACTCATATAGTGTTCACCATGTGCCAGGCACTGTTCTAAGTACTTTGTATGGGTTAACTCACTTAGCTCTCACATAACTCTATGGAGCAGGTGTTACTACTATCCTGTTTACAGTGAAGGAAACAGAGGCAGAGTGGTTAATTAACTCATGTAAGGTCACACGGTGAGGTGGGTACATGTATTAGTTTGCTAGGAATGCCATAACAACATACCATAGGCTGGGTGACATCAACAGATATTTATTTTCTCAGTTCTGGAGGCTGGAAGTCCAAGCTCAAGGTGCCAGCAGGAATGGTTTCCTCTGAAGCCTCTCTCCTTAGCATGCAGGTGGCTGCCCTCTTGCAACCTCTGTGCAATGGTCATTCCTCTGTGCATGTGTGTCCGTGGTGTCTCTGTGTGTCCAGTTTTCTTACGAAAACACAAGTTAGATTAGATTAGGGCCCACCCTATTGGCCTCCTTTCAATTTAATCACCTCTTTAAAGACCTTATCTTCAAAAAGAGTCACATTCTGAGGTACTGGGGTTAGGGCTTTAACACATGAATTTGGGGAGGACACAATTCAGCCCATAACAGTGGGGCTGGGATTGAACCCTCAGCAGTCTTTCTCCAGAGTTTGTGTTTTTAACCATCATGCTATAAAATCTCTGAACAAATTATAACATATTTAGCACATTTTGAGTTTCCTGTTGTGGCGGACATGCTTAGCTGCCCTCTCAATATCCATCTCAGTGTTCCCCACCACCCCTGTCTTTTCCTTGCCAATAAAACCTCACTTCAGCTCCAGGAGGCAATGAGGCCAGCTCCAGCGCTAAGACAGTCTTGGTAACTCCACTCCCATTTGCTATTTACTCATTTTCTCGGTCTTTCTTGCATATAGGGGTGGGTGGCATGTGACCTGGTTCTGCCCAGTGAGAGGCCAGAAGAAGTTGGCTGGGACTCCTGCTTACGAAGGTAACAGGCAGGAGTCAAGAAGTCACTCATGCCATCTTTCTTCCTGGTGGGTGTGTGGACCTGATCCTGGAGCTCCAAAAGCCATCTTGGGACCATGAGGGGATGAGCACGTGGATAAAAGGCCAACATGCTCAGGATGGTAGTCTAGACAGAGGAGGAACAGGAGTCTGAGGATATCGTGGGCTGCTGAACCAGGCCAGGAGTCAGTACTTGCAAACATCTTGTTAGAAGAGGCCATTAAATATCTCCATGCAACTATTTTTTTTAAAAGCTTTATTGAGGTATAATTTAACTTAGGCATCATAAAATTCACTCATGTTAAGTGTCGTACAATTTTAGGAAATTTACAGTGTTGTGTAACCCCCACGACAATCCAGTTTTAGGACATTCCTCATGCTGGTTTGCAGTAAATCCCTGTTCTTACAGCCGCTGGTGACCACTAATCTGCCTTCTGTCTCTATAGATTTGCCTTTTCTGGACATTTCATAAAGCACTTTTTTTTTTTTTTGGCTTTAAGTATTCCTAACTGCTATTCATGACACATGGATATATAAATGGTAATGGGACCCACACTCAGGTGACAGCAAGAATGAAGGAGATAGGATGATGGCCGACAACATGGTATAGTAGAAAGCACCCTCAAGTCTGGGGGACCAGTGTTCTCCTAATGAACTGTGTGCCTTACATAAATTTTAAAACTTTTCTGAGTTAATTTTGCTCATCCATGAAATAAGAGGATCTTAGTGAAGGATTTTTAAGTTCATTTCCAGCTCTAAGAGTCTAAGCTACTTTCTTAAGAAATAAAAACAATATTTGAGTTATTTCAGAGAAAATTCTGTATCATTCAGCAAAAACTTAAGACCGCTTCACCCCACTATAAATCTAAACTACTAGTCATTTTATGGTGGATAATTCTACAAAATAGGAGAACTGAAGGTGTTATGAAGAGATCTGTATTGGCTAGGAGGGTTATTATATGAAGGAAAAAATGAAAGAATTGTCATAAAAAGGTGATGTTTATTTGTACCTCTTGTCAGAAGCAAGGGTAAAGGATGTTTAGATAGAACATGTTCTATGAGCATACTTCAAAAAGTCCGTGGAAAAATAGAATTAAAAGATAATATGAATATTTCCATGAACTTTTTGAAGTACCCTCATATTTATGGCACATTTGAATGCCTAGAATTGAACATTTCTTTTGCAAAAGGGATGCTATGAATCGGAGTGAGTTGGGGTACTGCTCATGATTGTGAGAAATAGGATCTTGTTTATCCTTAAGTGTCTATTGGTTAAAAAAAAAAGGCTATCTGTTACTGTCAATTTTTAAAAGACATGATAATGGTATCATGGTTATGGACTAAAAAAAAGAGTTCTCTGGGGTGATGGGACTGTTCTGTATCTTGAATACAGTGATGGTTACACGAATCTATACATGTGTTAAAATTCATGGAACTATACACACACAAAAAGGCAGTTTTATTGTATGCTAATTTAAAAACTAAAATAAAAAGAGTCCTTATCTTTTAGAGATACATATTGAAATATGGTGAAATGATGCAATATCTAGCATTTGTTTCAAAATAATAGGGGAGAGTGGGAAGTGTTGGAGTACAGATGAAACAAGACCGGCCGTAGGTTGATAATTGCTGAAACTAGGTTCATTATACTCTCCAGGGGCTCATTGTGCTTTCTTCTCTCTTTTTGTATATGTTCCAAGATTTTCATTTAAAAAAGTCAAAAAATAAAAAGCATTGGTGAACATGAATAAAGTTTCTTACTGCTTGCATGCTTAAAAGAAGATTATTTCTGATTTCCAGACTGATGGCCCTCTTTAAGGTAAGGAGTTGTCTACATAGGCAAAGTGAGAGGAAGAATATAGATCATCCCTCTGTATAACTATACACATCTCATGATATAAGAAAGGTTTTTTTAAATGTATGAGATCCAGGTGGGCTGACTACATTTTAAAAATTATCTTTATGTCAAATCAAAACTAATAGCTATCATTTATTGAGCACCTGTTTATGATAGTCACCAAAATAATCCTTCCAACAAAAGATCTCAAATCTTTATACCTCCCCTAGAAGATATTATTTCCATTTACACAGGAGGAAGCCAAGTCTTAGAGGGGACTGATTTTATATCTAGCATAGTGAAGCTGGTATGCAAATCCAGATCTACTTCCAGAGACTGTGCCCTTAACTGCTGGGCAGTGGGACTTTGGAGTGAACACTGTTACGAGCAGGATGCCTTTTACAGGGTCTACATGCCAATCCCCAAATTCTGCCTGCTTTTCTTCTAGAAGCTTGAATCTGCCATCTTCTTCAGAGGACTCCTGAAGGGTACAGGATTTGCTTTGCCCAAGTCCAGAGAGCCAAACATGCACAGAGTTTTCATCCCCAGAGACAGGGATTGACTGGCACAGGAGTACCACAGCTCAACTCCCTTGCTTTGACTGAGACAGACTCTGAGCTATAATTAACACTACAGAGCTCCCCTGGGGTATCAGGCTGAAGCAGAAGCTTCACCTGAAATCGCATCCTTGCTCAGCTTTTCCCATTCCCTGTTCTGCTTCCCCCACTCCATACTGGTTTCTCCTGGAAGTATTTCCTTAAGAAATCACTTGCTCATAAACCCATCCCAGGGACTGTTTCTTGGGACCCAAACAAAGACAATTTCTTTTTCCTGCGTAGATGCAAGTTCATTGCTAATAATTTCTTACCTAGGAAACATTCAAGGGAATGCTTGCATGTTTGTATATATGTAAGTTCATATATACTTATATATTTATGTGTGCAATCACTGCAGTGACTGGAAATCAAAATGGCAAAGAAGGGACAAATACTGTCTTCCACGAAGATCACATTGCCCCGTAATAAAAAGCTAAAGAACGTGCTCTTCCCTGCGTCCACTCAAGAACTCTAGTAGCACAGCCATATCAGAATGTTCTTCCAAGTGATTATCCAAATCCTGGCTGCTGAACCAACACTGTTTTAACCCACGAAGGTGGGGATGAGGGCTAGGAAGAGGGCCCGATCTCCTGGGTTGAAGAGGAAAGAGAGAATGCATTTGAATAGACTTAAAACCGTGTCTTCAAGGCTTCAAGAACAAGGCAATGTTTTCCAGTAAACCCCTTGCTGTAAGGAAGGCATTACATTTACAGAGAACAGAGCCCAACTGTGCCAATTCCCAGTGAGAAGTTGTAAAAGAGTCTCCTAATAATGGTGTTGCATTAGCTATAGAGAGAGTGGTGATTCTGTAGTGTGTGGTTCTGTAGCGGAACTGGGTGAATTCATAGCCTGCACCATGACTTTTTAGCTGTGTGACTGGCAAGTTGTTTTACATCTTTGAGCCTCTGTTTCCTACTCTGTGAAACGAGACAATAATAATAACTACCTCACATTGTTATTAAGAGGATTAAATTGTATTAGATACATAAAGCCCTGGAACATGATAACAGTTCAATAAATGATGATTATTACTATTAGGGGAGCTTCAAATGTCCTCCTTTGAATGTCTTTAGTAATGACATGGAGACTACAGATATTGCAAGGAAGCAGGTACACCCATATGTTGCTGGGGGCAGGGAATGCATGGAAAAACAGAATTGAAAACTAATGCTAATCTTTCCATGAGATTTTTGAAGACCCCATTTGTATGTATCCTTTAGAAAGAAACAGCAAATCAAGCATCCTTGCAGACAAGTTAGTCTGGGCTTCACAGCCATTTGTTCTTATCTGTGTAACACACTTTACCAAGGTATATTTCTAATTTATTTGCTAATATGTCTCTCTCCATTATCAAGAAAAGAACTTTTGAAGGCCAGGACATTATTCTGTCATTGTGTCTAGAGCATTTAGCAGCTGAAGCAGTAGGTGCTCAGTAAATATTTGTTGCTGAACAAAAGCAGAGGCTTATACCAGTAACAGGGCTTTGCAGCAGAATTATTCTAAAAGAATCAAGCTAAAAGAAAAAAAAGAATTTATGCAAAGATGTCAAATGTAACCATATTTATAAAAGAAGGAAGGAAGGAAGAGAGAGAAAATGGGAGAGAGAGAGAAACAATGTGAATGTTCATAGTTGGAGAATTTAAGTAACAATGCATATGTAATTAATTAACATATTATGGGGCCATTAAAACTTAGAAAGTACCTATAGCAACAAGGAAAAATAATAATGATGAATAGTTAAGTGGAAAAAGAGAGAAAAATTTTATCTGAATGGTGACTACAACCCTGTAAAAATTATACAAATGTATACAAACAAGGTCTAGCTGCGATGTGGACATATGAAAACAGGTTATTTTATTGCTGTGATGACATTGTGGATGAATTTTTTTAATTTTAGTTTTCTATTACTATTGCTACAATACTCTTTTGTGTGAAATTTAATGATATTTTTTAAATAAAAGTGAGTGGCCAATCTTCCACTGCAGAACTATATCAGGTTTTAATAGAGCAATGGCCTCTGAAGGTCCCTTCCAGCCCAGGAGTCTGGCACTTACTAGCTCCTAGCACATACTCTGAAACTCCCAGAACAGCTTGCAAGCAATTGCTTGTGTTTAACTTCTATGCTGCCAAAACCCAATGGAAAAATAGAGTCACACTAATTCAGAATCGGTACAAGTTATGAAAGGTTTGACCCCTAAAGTTAAGAGTACTTTCTAAACATCTCCTGCAATATTCCAGTCATTCTTCTAAGTGCTGGGGATACAAAAGATGAACAGGACAAATTTCTTGCCCTCAAGCAAGTTCAAAGCCCAACAGGGAAGGGAGATAGCAAATACACAGCTACAGTATGTTGTAGTGAGTGCTAAGTCAGAGCATGGAACAGGTACTGCGGAATGTCAATTAGGGCTTGTTTGGTGCAAAGAATAGGAATTACTTCAAACTGACTGAAATCAGGGAGGGCCTATTGTAATGATGTGGGGGAAAGTCTTGAAATCCAGGGCAGAAAGTGCATCCTGGCCTCACAAGATCCAGAATCTGGGAACTCAAGTATCTTAGGAATCAAAGTAGCTAGTAGTGTCTCTCTGTGTCTCCCCCTCTCCCTCTGTCCATCTGTCCCTGTCTCCCTGTCTCCCTTTCCCTCTCTGTCCCTCTCTCCCTATTCCCCTTTCTCCCTCTTTTTCTCTCTCTTCTTCTTCACCTCTATCTCTCTCATTCTTTCTGGAATAATGGGGTCTTTTGTCTCTACTTTTCCTTGACGCATCTCGTGTTCCTCTCTTTCTCTACAGATTAATCCCATTGCTCTGTTTTCCAGTGGCTCACCTTGGATTCTCCCAAATAGCACCAAGCTCCAGACTCTCCGTGATCTTCAGATCCAATGCTTATAGCTAATTAGTCACTGGATCCCAATTCCAAATTCCTGAGAAAGAGAATCTGATAGGTCAGTCTTGGGTCAGATCCAAAGTGGTTGGGGTAGGAGGTGTGAAGTCTGCTGTCTGTCTACTCAGTAAGGGCCATGGGAACAGACTTGATGACAAGGGGGCATTGTGAATGCAGATAAATTGACTGACGTATCTGCTTTATAGGAAAGCAAGGGACCTACCTTTGACCAGGGAGGCTGTAGTCGAGAAGGTGGTTTTGAGTTGAGCTTTGGAATGACAACGAGAAGTTAGACTAGAATAGGGTGCAGATTTCAAATATAAGTAGGAGGTAGAATCAACAGATTTGACTAAGGGATAGAAGAAGGACTAAAAGTTGAATCTCAGTCTATCATATAATTGCCTGAACTCATCCTATTTGTTAAGGAACTTCTTAAATGTCACTGTCTTTGGAACTATCAAGATTGTCTCTATAGACAAGCTCAGTGAACTCCAACCTACTTCAGCAATGGTCCCTTGTATTCATCACTAATTCCAACTGCAGTAAGAGCAGAGTTACAGGAAACAAAGAAAGTCTGATTCCTCAGAGGAATTTGAGAAATCCATCTCCAGCTTAAGCTTTTCGCTGCATTGTGCATTGTGCATTCCAAATTCACACACACACACACACACACACACACACACACACACACACACCCCAAGCACTTTCATGGAATGATGCAGAGCACTTTTGCCTGGCTCTACTTACTCTATCTGTTTTGCATAATGTGTGGAATAAATTCACTACTCTATTAGTTAAAAAGAATAACAGCTGGCATATGTGGTGTGTTACAATCTGTATATATGTAAATACGGCCCATCTATAAACAGTGCTTGTGTGCACATGCATGTTTAAAATCCGTTTTGCTTTGCTTTGTTTAACAGAGGAGCTGCAAGTTTACAAATCCTTGTTTATATTTTGCACATTAGTCCTTTCCATTCCCGTGGCCATCAGCCTAACTCAGGGTGTGATCCCCTCATCCTATATGATTGCAGCCACCGCCTAACCGACCATTCTATCCAAGGCCACCAGATTTCACATTTTATCCTTTGTATCTTTTTTCGTGGCCCGTAACGGGATCGCAACCCTCGGTGTCGCGTCCGCACCGTACTCAACCAGTGAGCCAAACGGTCTCTATATGGGATCTGAACCCTCGGCGGGAGCGCCGCCACACTCCCAAGCGCCGCACTCTACCGAGTGCACCACTGGGTCGGCCCAGATTTCACATTTTAAAGCTTGCGTGATGACACTCCCTGCTCACCAACCTTCTGTGTTTCCCTGTTACCTACCAAATGACGTCCAAGTACTGTGTCCTAGCCTTCACTGTCATTAGGATTTAGTACCCACCAACCTTCCAAGCTCCTTTGCTACTCCTCCATGTTCCAGCTAAATTGAGCTATTTTACTGCCAGATTCCTAAATACACATAGATCTTTTCAATCAGCATATACTTTTTCCTCTGTGTGGAATAACTACCCTTTTCTTTTCTCCAACTACTGTATCAAGCTAATCCCACTTTTTCTACTGTGTCTTTGTTAATAATAAACTCTTCAGGAAGTGATCATGCTTCCTCTGCACAGCAAAATTCTTAGCACATACTTTTTAAATATAATATGTATTTGAGCACACCTTGTCTCTTCTTCTAGATGGTACTCCATGCACTCTTTCAGACTTCCCTGTCTTGCAGATGCCGTGACTCTCCCACCTACCCTCCACCCCTGCCTAGCCAAGTTCTGCATCAGTCAATTGGTTCAAACAACAGAACCCAACCTTGACTCTCCTTAAGGAATTTGTTAGAAGGTTTGGGGACTCACAGACTAATATGAGGCTAGAGAATGGAGAATGGAATACCAACAGGAACAACGAATCAGGGAGGACCAAGTGCATGAAATATAGCAGTTTTTGATAGGATCTGCCACCACTGCTGCGGGGCACTGTTGCCATTGGCCACCCCTGTCCCAACGTCACACGCCTTCATGTCTGCTGTGCTGGAATTCTACCCACCCCTTCTTTGCTCTTCTAGCACTAGATTCAGTATCCTGTGCAGGGAGTCTGATAGACTGACTTCAAGCCTTGTATGCACGCCCTGGCTTCCAGTTAGGAAGGAAATGGAGCCTCTTACCTCTCTGACTTTCCTTGAGGGGAACAAATCATTATTGGCCCAACAGTACCACACAGAACAAAGAATATTCCCCCAAATAAGAGGGTCAGTCAAGGCTACACTCCCAAAAGACAAATATCAACCACAACTTCTATTCACCCATCAAGCCATGACTTTGATGTCACCTTTTCTAAGAGGCTGATGTGAACTTCTCTCCCCTCCTTCCAGGAGAAGCTAGGGACTCCCTCTGACCTCCCAGAACATCCTGGACATTTCTCTTTTAAAGCACTATATTGCATTTAAAAATAAGATTTTTTTTTTTTTACTTTAAAAGTAATGTTCATTTTTGAAAGCATTCAAGTATAAAGAAGAAAGCAAAGTTCCACCCATAATCCCACCATTAACATTTTGGATTGTTTATTTTTAGTCTTTCTTCTATTACATGCACACGTAATTTATCATTTATAGAGCTTGGGGCATACTTGTTACATGGTATTATATTTATGTTCATGTCTTTCTCCTCTACTAGACTATGAACTCCATGATGGCAGATGTACTAGTCCATTTTTGTTGTTTATAACAAAGTACACTGAATTGGGTGATTTATAAAGAAAATGAAATTTATTTCTCACAGTTTCTGAGGCTGGGAAGTTCAAAGTCCATCTAGTAGTGGTGACAGTGACCCAGGGGTCTCACATTGCAAAATGGTGGGAGCAGAGAGAGCAGAGAGATAGACAGACTCTCCTCTTCTTTTAAGGCCCTCAGAACCACGCCCCTGACCACCATTTTTAATCCATTCACTACTGCACAGTCCTACAATCTAATCACCTCTTCAAGGCCCCACTTTCAATTACCGTAATAGGATTTCCCACCCTCTTAACAGTCACAGTGGGGGCTAAGTTGCTAATACATAAAACTTGGGGGATACAATTCAAGCTTCAGGGAGTTTTGGGGAGACATAATTCAACCCACTACATTCTGCCCCTGGACCACCAAAATTCACGTCCATTTCACATACAAATACATTCATTTCATCTCCAAAGTCTTAACTTCTTTCAACTCAAAAGTTCGAAGTTCAAAGTCCCATCTGTGAAATTCAAAACAAGTTATCTACTTCCAAGATACGACGGTGGGACAAACATAGGGTACATATTCCCATTCCAAAAGGGAGAAATAGGCCAAAAGAAAGGGGTAACAGTCCCAAACAAGTCCGAAACCCAGCAGGGCAGGCATTAAATCTCAAAGCTGGTGAATCAGGTACCTTGACTCCATGTTCAATGTCCTCTGCATGCTAGTGTGGGGAGTGGGTCCCCAAGCCCTTAGGCAGCTCCACTCCTATGACTTTCCAGATCACAGGCCACACTTCAGCTTTCCCAGGCTGTTGTTCCACTCTGGTAGATCCTCAAATCTGGGGTCTCCATGGCAGTCCTGCTCTCATGACTCCACTAGGCATGGTGCTGATGGGGTTTCTCTGCTGCAGCTCTGGCCCCACGTTTCCATTCAGCATTGCTCTAATGAAGGTTGTCTATGGTGACTCCATCCCTGTGACAGATCTCTTCCTGGGCCCCCAGACTTTTCTGTACATCCTCTGAAATCGCGGTGGAGACCCCCAAGCCTTCCCAGTTCTGGCATTCTGCAGTCCTGCAGACCTAACACCGCCGCCAAGGCTTCTGGCTTGTATTTTCCAAAGCCGCAGGTCCAGCTACACCTGGGGCCAATTTACCCACAGCTGGAGCAGCCAAAGCACCCAGGGTGTTGGTGCTGGAAGCTGCTTCCTGAGGTGGTCCTGGGCAGTGAGCCCACAGAAGGCGCCTCAAGCCTGTTCTGCAAGACCATTCTGTCTCCATAGGTCTTTGGGCCTGAAATGGAAGAGTTGGCCTCAGAGGCTTCTGCAGTGCCTTCAGAGCCTTTTTCTCCTTCCCTTGATAATCCCTTTCCTTTGTACTAATCTTCTTAGCACCCCTGGATTTTTCTTCTGAGAATGCTCTCTGCTTCTCTATCACATGGCCAGGCTGAAAATTTTCAAATCTTTATGCTCTCCTTCCCTTTTAAATTCTGGCTTTACTTTATGCCTTTGCTGCCCTAACTCAGTGTAGGCTGTTAGAAGCAGCCATGCAGCTTTCTTAATGCTTTGCTACTTAGAAATTTCTTCTGCCAGATACCCTGGTTCACAACTCCGAAGTTCCAACTTCCACAAAGTCCTAGGGCATGGACACAACATAGCCAAGTTCTTTGCCAGTTCGCAGCAAGAGTGATTTTTGCCTTAGTTTCTAATAAACTCCTTATTTCTATCTTAGACCTTAGAATGGTCTTGATTGTCCATATTTCTATGAGCATTCTGCTTGCCACCATGTAACCAGTCTCTAAGATATTCCAAACTTTCCCTCATTTTTTTTTTGTCTTCTTCTGAGTCCTCCAAACTCCCCCAACCTCTCCTCAACACCCAATTCCAAAACTATTTCCACATTTTCAAGTATCTGTTATAAGCAACACCCCACTTCTCTGGTACCAATTTTCTGTATTAGTCCATTTTTGTTGCTTATAACAAAGTACACTGAACTGGGTGATTTATAAAGAAAATGAAATCTATTGCTTACATTTGCTGAGGCTGGGAAGTCCAAAGTCCATCTGGTGGTGGTGATAGTGACCCAAGGGTCTCACATTGCAAGATGGTTGAAGCAGAGAGAGCAGAGAAAGAGAAAGACAGACTCTCCTCTTCTTTTAAAGCCCTCAGAACCATGCCCCTGACCACCATTTTTAATCCATTCACTACTGCAGGGTCCTACAATCCAATCACCTCTTCAAGACTGCACCTTTCAATTACCATGATGGGATTTTCCACCCTCTTAACAGTTACAATGGGGGCTAAGTTTCTAATATATAAAACTTGGCGGATACAATTCAAGCTTCAGGGAGTTTTTGGGGTTACATAATTCAATCCACTACAGGGAGTGGTGTTTTCCAGCTTTACCTCCACCTAGTAGCCAGTACCACCTAGCAGAGTTTTTGCCACATGCTTGACTGATACTTGCTAAATCAATTGAAATGCTCCTTAAGGACAGAACCACGTTTTGTATAACTTTATATTTAATTTAGGACCTTGCACATAGTAAATATTTTAACTTAGTATTCTCAAATTAAATAATTTAAGTCATGTCAATCTTTAAAATTTAAAAATTTTCAGCTATAGGTATGTATTTTTTTGTTTTCCTGTCTGCATGCATTTAGTAGTAAGACCAGGAGTATAAATTACAGTAGCAATGATAATGCAAATGGCCTTTGTCTCTGCTACCTTACCTGTAAATCACCAGGGACACTGAAATTCCCAAATTTCTTTTTCCTCTCTCCTTGTAGGTCCAGACACTTTTTCAGTAATGACACTGAAGTTATACTTCCATAGCTATTTGGGTTTTTTTTTTTTTTTTTTCGTGACCGGCGACGGATCGCAACCCTCAGTGTCGCGCCCGTACTGGACCGGGACTGGCAACGGAATCGCAACCCTCAGTGTCGCGCCCGTACTGGACCGGGACTGGCAACGGAATCGCAACCCTCAGTGTTGCCCCCGCTCCTCGCTCAGCCAGTGAGCGGGAACCGGTCTGTATGTGGGATCTGAACCCTCGGTGGGAGCGCTGCCGCACTTCCCAAGCGGCACACTGTAGCAGTGCGCCACCGGGCCGGCCCTTCCATAGCTATTTGTTCTGACATTCTGTGATTAACATTTTCCGTGGCCCATGTAGTGTATTAAAGATAGCAGCAAATTCTTTGTCACTTTCCTCATTGAGAGGTAGGGTCTTTCTCTCCACCCCTCTGCGTATGGTCTGGACCTGAGACTGCTTTGACCAATAGAGTACAGTGGAAGTGATGTTAGGCCAGTTCCGAGCCTTACCTTTAAACAGGACTGGCAGCTTCCTTTGTCCCTCTTGGAATCCAGCGTCCGTGCTGTGAGGGAGCCCAAGCAGCCACTTGGAGAGGTCTACATGGAAAAGAGTCAAGGCTCCTGTCTGCCAGCCCCGGCCAAGCTCTCAGCTGACAGCAGCCCCCACTTGCCAGCTATGTGAGTGGGCCAATGTGAAAGTCAAGCTGTCCCAGCAGATGCTGAATTGTCCCAGCCTAATCCTGACCTAATATCAGAATTGTGAGCAAATCGGTGGTGGCGGTTGTTTTGGAGTGGTTTGTTACACAGCAAGACATAACTGAAACAGTCCCCAAAGTTGCCCCTACATTTCTCCAACAGATAGGGGACAGCTCACTTTCTCCTGGAGCAAGAACAAGAAACTCACTCTACCATTTTCAATCCCTTATGAGTCAAGTAAGAGAACTTCTGAGTTCTCTGATCTTTAAGTGTCTCAGTCTAAAGAATTCCCTTTCTTCAGTGTTTCCAGAAAGTTCTCAGGGCCTTCAACTTTGCCCTCCTACAGAATAATCTCTTGGAACATCTAAGACACTGCCCAAAAAAGTGAGGGAGGGCAGCCTTGATGGCCCCTTCTTGTTTAGAAGTCTTCCTTATAGCTTCTTGGAGGCCAACCAGCAGTCCATTAATTCCTCTTTATCTTTCTCCCCAAATATTCATCAGATCTCTGTGAAATTAGGATCCACTTGGCCTGACCTGGTAGACAAGACTGACCCCCTCCAATGTCCACACCTTAGCTATGTGCATGATATCCAAAGTGCCTTATTAATCCCATGCAAGCTTCCAAAACCTTCATTACCTCCTTGTAAAGCAACTTAATATCTCTTCCTTAGTTTTTGGTTTTCAGACCTCTCAATTTCTTCCAGACTGTCCCAAGTAAACCAGGATGTATGGTCACCCCACACTTGAGAGGTGCTAAGAATGTGGGGTGGGGTGGGGGAGAGGAAGGGCCAGACAGGATAGGATTAAGGAGGAAAAATTGTCCTAAAGTGTATCTTCTGTGTCCTTTGGAGCTTTTAGACCAATGGTTCTCTTATAAAAATTGCCTGGGAGCTTTTAAAAGAATATCGAGCCCACACTTCAGCCTAGGCCAATTGCATCAGAACTAGTGAGGGGGAGGGCTAGGGATGAATGTGTGCTTTTTTTTTTTTCCTTTTTGTCTTTTTTCGTGACCGGTAATGGATCCCCTCCTCTTCATCTTCCCTATCTTGTGATATGAAGTCTGTGTTCTGATTGTTTTTTTTTTTTTCCTGTTTTTTTTCTTTTTTTCGTGACCGGCAACGGAATCGCAACCCTCGGTGTTGCACCTGCACCTCGCTCAGCCAGTGACCGGCCGGTCTGTATGTGGGATCCAAACCCTCGGCGGGAGCGCCGCTGCGCTCCCAAGTGGCTCACTGAAGCAGTGCGCCACCGGGCCAGCCCGAAAAGCACCTTTTTTTTTTTTTTTTTTGTCTTTTTTCCGTGTCCAGCAACGGATCGCAACCCTCAGTGTTGCCCCCGTACCGGACCGGGGACCAGCAACGAGATCGCAACCCTCGGTGTTGCTCCCGCGCCTCGCTCAGCCAGTGAGCGGGAACCGGTCTGTATGTGGGATCCGAACCCTCGGGCAGGAGCGCCGCCGCGCTTCCCAAGCGGCGCACTATCCAGTGCGCCACCGGGAAAAGCACCTATTTTAAAGCAAAAAGTTTATTTAAAAAACCATTGTTAGGTTTTTTCTAACATATATTATTTGTTTAATTAGTCCTACTATTAATTACTATTCATTGCCATTGTTAACTACTCCTATTGCTGTGTTGCTTAAATGATAGCATTTATGTCATAGAAAGTAAATTATATAGAATAATATATGCTTTTAAATGAATGCTTATTTTATATATTTTCATGTTAAAGTAATAATACACATGCATATAATTATTATGTATTATATTATTATGGGTTTTTTTATTGAATCATAATAGGTTATACATATTTTGGGGATTCAATGTTGGCATATGCTGATCAAATTAATATTATTAGTATGTGTATTGTTATATATTGTACTTCTTCTTTATGCCCCTTGTCCAGTTTCTCCCCATCCCCCTCTCCATCCCCCCTCCCACCACTGACAACCCTAGATTTCTTCTCTCCTTCTGAAAGAGTAATGGTTACTCTGTTGATTTGTTGCCTAGATGATCTGTCCAATGCTGAAAGGTGTGTTCAGGTCCCCAAATACTATATAGCAGATACTTCTTCTGTCACTCTGGAATGGGCTTTGTGGATGGAGACATCCTCTTCTTTTCTTTGGTCTCTGCTGGTGACTCTCCTTGTGTCAATGCTCTCCAGTGGCTGGCGGGCCATCGGCATAGTGGTTGTGACATCTAGCCACTTTCACGGCAGCCATGGTTACTGTGGTGGCTGTGGTGGGCCACCCACATGGAGGTGATGTTTTTGGCATTCTCCTTAGTGCTGGTGGTGTGCCTGGTTGTAGGCGGGGGGTCTGGTCCCCAGCTCCATACCTCAGGACACCTGGTAGGACCTGAGGCAGTGGTGGTGTGCATGGGCCAGAACTAATTTTTTGTCCTTTGCTTACTTCTAAAATGGGGGAACTTCCTGTGGGACCGGTACTTGAGCTGTGTGATTGAGCTAAATTGCTGCTTTGCTGATGTTTCCCTAGGGAAGACTTTTTGTGCAGCTCAGGGTTTAATGGTTGACCTTACAGGTACTTCCAGCTCTCCAGAGACTGGGTGTACCTGGATTGTGTAGAAGCTCTGATCTGGGCCTGAGTCTTTTCATCAAACTTCACCCCGTGCAATTCTGCATTCTCGTCCAGTCTCCTCTGAGTGGTCCTGTGCTGATTGGGGGGCAGATCAGCTGTCCTTGCTGTGCCCTAGTGTTCTCCCGGTGGGCCTGTCTCCCCCACCGCCCATGTTCCAAACACTTCCCATAGGATGGACCCTGTGCCGGTCTCTTGTGATGACTTACGGGCCTCTGAATGGGGGGCCACTAAGACCCTCTTTTCCCCTGCCACCTGCAAGCAAATCTATCCAAAGGGCACAACTGCAGCTTCTGCTGGCTCCTGCTCCATGCGCTCAGCAGTTCCAGCCTTAAAGTGGCCACGGCCTGAAACGCTCTGAGCAGTTTTTTCTTTCTCTCATCGTGGTTTCTCCTGCTTCATGAACCCCGTAGGTCTCTCCTCCTCTTCCCCTGAGCTCCAGCGGACCCAGCTTGGCTGTTATTACATTTTTATAGCCATAAATTGGTTGATTTATGGGAGAGAGTGACGCTGGGGACCATCTATTCCACCATCTTGACTGGAACTCTTATTATGGATTTTTAAGTCTGTTATGGCTGTGCCCAGAATGGCTGTCTAATAAAAAGTTAATCATAAACTGTCCCAGCCAAGAAGAACCTAAGAAGACAGGACAATTAAATGTAATGTGGAATCCTGGATGAGATTCTGGAACAGAGAAAGAACATTAGGGAAAGATTAAGGAAATCTGAATAAGCAATGGACTTTAGTTAATAGTAATGTATCAACACTGGTTCATTATTTGTGATAACGTGCCATACTAACGTAAGATGTTAGCAATGGGGAAAGTGGGTGTGAGGTATATGGGGAAGCCTCTGTACCGTTTTTGCAACTTTTCTGTAAATCTAAAACTATTCTAAAATTAAAAGTTTATTAAAGAAATAAAATAAAATAGAAGCTGAACGGGATACCATGGGAGAAATACTATATATGATATATAGGGAGAAAATGAAGGGACCAACATACGGTATTTGCTAAGGACAGGAGAGGAAGAAACACTCGAATAGGGATGAAATAAAAATCAAAAGGAGGCCCAGAAACTACATGCAGATGTTGAAAGAACCCCTGGCAGGAGAAGACTGAGTAGGGCATACTGCTTAATATCTGTCAGGCTCACAAAGCATTCAGCACACATGGTATTGCATGATGGGGCTTTTTTTTTTTGATTCCTAGAAGTTGATCTGTCAAAACACAGATGCCGCATTAGGCTGTTTAGCATTCGTAGGGCGGCTTGGCACCTTATGTTAAAGACTTCAACCACTTGGGGAGTCTTTGCAGAGAAGAGGATGGAGGACTGCAATGTACATAAAGCTTCTTTCCTGTTGAATCATTTTAGAAATGATTCACTTAGTTCTTTTGAAAATGTGTGCAATGCTTCTCTTCCCCTCACGCCACCCCTTCTTAAAATCTTTGTTCCAGGCTGGGATGTTTCTTCATGCCCTTGGTGTGGGTGTAATGGTATGTTTGAGATTATTGAAATACAGACCATGAAACAAAGTATTCTGTGGTTACACCACAGTGCTAATGATATTGCTAACCAAACAACTACATATACCAATGTTTACCCTCCAGTTGGACCTTGTTCTGCCATCTGTAGATTCCAATATACAGTTGGAGTAGTAAACCTGGACAAACAATAGGGCGGGAAGATCCAGAGCTAAGCAGCTGATACATTCCTTCCTGATAAACACGTCCAAATAAGCAGAAACACTTCTGGACAAAATGACAAAGAGGACAGTGCTCCTTTGGGGTCCACCCACTTCTCTCCTGCATGTCTCTGTTCTCTGCTTCCTTTCCCTTCCATTGATGAGGTCATAAGAGTTCTCAACCTCGAGCATCCCACAGTTCTTCCCCTGGTACTCCATTTCCAGTCACCTCTCCTCCTGCTCCAAAAATGATCACACTCCCCAACACTCAGCATATTCTAGTTCAGCATGGCTGATCCGCACTGGATGTTTGGATAAGGTGACTGAGTAAAGCCATTTACGGCATGGAAGAAGAAGATATTTAGGGGCCGGCCCGGTGGCGCACTGCTACAGTGCGCCGCTTGGGAGCGCGGTGGCGCTCCCGCCGAGGGTTCGGATCCCACATACAGACCGGTTCCCGCTCACTGGCTGAGCGAGGTGTGGGAGCAACACCGAGGGTTGCGATCCCGTTGCCGGTCCTGGTCCGGTATGGGGGCGACACTGAGGGTTGCGATCCGTTGCCGGACATGACAAAAAAAGGAAAAAAAAAAAAAAAAGAAGAAGATATTTACCTTTTCAATGACATGATTTTAACCCAAATGAATCGAAATTGGTGGAATTTCAGGCAATGACAAAGAGAACAGAAGTGAGGGAAAGCAGGGGCCATCTTCGACAACACCCACGCAGGCCACAGCAAACTCAGCCTCCCTAAAGTCAGTTCTGGAATCACCTCTCACCTGCCAGAGTGGAGAGGAAAGCAAGGGGAAACTCTTCCTCTAATGTCATGGGATACCTCCCTTGGGATTTTGCCTCAGATTTTGCCTCCTCCCTCCTCCTTTGTATGTCAATGGTCATATATATCCTTGGGCAATGTCCAAATATTATATATTTTGGGCTAAGTGAATCCAGCATGGATTTATAATCGTACAAACTTGATAAAGGAAACAGACACTCCCAGATGCCTTTTCCTAGAAGCACTTCTAAGACCTCAGACTTCAGACCAGGATGCTCATGTGGATCTAGCAGTTATAGGCAGAGTTTTAAAGTAAGCAGACTTAGACACGGTTGGTAACAAATGATGATGATGATGGTATATCCGTGGGCTTTAACTCCCAGGTCCCTAGGGACCCCTTGATCAGAAGACACTGAAAGAAGGTATAGGCTCTTTAAGTCAAACCTGATGAATTTCTTGTGTTAAACATCAAAAGTGGGTAAGGAAGGACAGCACTGAGCAACCGGGGAACTAAGACGTTCTGCCTCTGACTGATCCTCTTGTAACATATGTACATAGGCATTTTGTTTTCCCATAGAAATAAAACTTCATGTTTCATTGTCCGTAATAGCCAAAGATTGGGGGAAATGTAATGTCTATCGGTAGGGAACTTGGGAGGTACATGATGCTGCGTCCACATAATCAGATCCTAGGCAACTCTCAAAAAGATGGGGAAGTGATCTGTTTCCTGGTACGGAAACACCTTCAACATAGACAGAACATACAAAGGTGTGTAAGAAAGGCAGAAAACAATGATACGCACACTCACATTTGCTGCATTTGCCTAAATAAATAACAAAAATGGTTATTTGCACAGAGAAAGCAGGCAGTGGAATGAGATGAACAAAAAAGGAATGGGAGCCAAACTCTTCACAATTTCATATTATTTGGAGTTTTGAGCCACGAAAATGGATTACCTACTCTAAAGTTCTCGTGATTTGATATTGAAAATTTTCAAAGTAGTTTGTCAAGCATTTGATATATTTGTCTCCATGAAGTAGGTTGAGTTTGCACAATTGATTCAATTGGACCAAGGAGGAAAAGGAGCCTTAGAGTGATTCGGCTGAGGTCCCACCTCTGCCATTCTTTGATCCTGGGCAAGTTGCTTAACTTTTCTAACCTCATCTGTAAAATGGGAATAACAACAGCATTGAAATGATAAATGTGGAGCCCCCAGGGAGGACTCACTATAAGTTAGCTACTATCATTATCATTATTAGTCTCCCATAGCAGACCAGTGGCTGGGATACTAGAACCCAGGTCTCCTGGCTCCGAGCTCAGTCTGTTCAGCAGAACCTCTGTAGGAACGTGGCTGTTCTTTATTGTTCAAATACTTAGGGATTTCTTGGAAGAAAGGTATCTTCTACCACAGATATGTACAACCAATTATGTTTCAATAAATTATATATATATATATATATATAAAATTTTAAAACAAAAGTCTCTGAAATGAAATAGAAATATATTTCCTCTAAAAGGTGTTCTCTTCTCCAATCACCCTAGCACTTTAAAGCTTAACTACAGTGGAAGAATTAATGTGATGTCTGGGGTTTGGTTTAAAGTAGTCTAGGGAGCAGAGGAAGTGGGTGGGGTATAGATGAAACACACTGGCCATGAGTTGACAACTGTTGAAGCTGGATAATGGGTACATAGAGGTTTATATAATATTTTGTTTAATTTTATATATGTTTAATATCTTCTATAATAAAAAGTTAAATAGAAGTGACCTTGTTTTGGGCTTAGGTATTAAGGACTGGCAGCTTCTACCTCCTGTCTCTTGGGACCCTGGTCTTGAGTCCTGAACAGCCACGTAAGAAGTTTGACTACCCTGCTAAAGAGAGCATGAGGAGGGGTTCTTGAGACTACATGGAGAAGTAAAGGGGCCCAGCTTTCCAGCTGGCCCTGCCAAGGAGCCAAGCATGTGAATGAAGCATTTTTGGACCCTGCAGTCCAGCCCAGCTACCAGTTGAATTCCTCTGAGTGACTGAGTTGTTGCAACATAGAGCATCAGTATTGTCCAGTGCAGCCCTGCCCACGTCCTGCCCCACAGAGAGTGAGCATGGAAAATGATGGCTATTTTAAGCCACCAAGTTTGGGGGTAGTTTGTTACACAGCACGAGATATAGATAACCATTACACACATGCACATGCTTACACACACATGCACACACATTTTTAAAAGTAAGTGCAGAAATTTAATTTGAGAACATTTAAACATCTGGCTACCTAAAATGTTGCAGCATGATAAAACTAAAGTATAAAATTGTGAAGAAATTGATTCCCACTGTGACAAAAATATTTAAGTATTCGAAATTCAGAACAGAATTTTAAAGGAGAAAATATCTTTTTAGTAAGTAATGCAATAGCAGGTTGTGAAAATTTTACTTTCAGAGTCTCAGTAGTTCTGCTAGTCTTCATGAGGTGCCAGTTTAGTTGGTGACAAAACTATTGAGAAGCAAAAACTACTGAGAAGCAAAATACTCTCAAATCTTAAGAAAAAAGAACTCATTACAAATAGGTTCAGCTACATCTCAACCAAACATGTTTTGATGGCTGCTTTTCATAGTTTTCTATGTCACTCTTTTATCTGCAGTTATACATATTTCATGCAGTGTATATATATATATATATATATATTTTTTTTTTTTTGTGGCTGGCTGGTATGGGGATTCGAACCCTTGACATGGGTGTTATAACTCCACACTCTAACCAAAGGAGTAGATATACTATTAATTGTAGTTTTTTGAGCAGCCATTGATTTTTTAAAGCCAGTATATTAATCATTTGGTTGTGCAAACTGCACTTAGGTTGATTTACATGGTTATTTCGCTTAATGGAGTGATCTCTGTTTTATTTATTTTCATATGTAATATAATTTGCAAAACAACAAAAGAAAACAAAACAAAAAAGGACAAAACTTCATGTGAGTGTTGCTGTGCTTTATAAAAACCCTTCCCCAGCTCCCCAGATTGGAAAGGTTGTATCAAATATCAGCTTTTCCATAAGACCTGTCCCACTCACCCTGTCTAGAAGAGCAAACCGTATCATCTTGCACTGCTTTATTTTTTCTTCACTGTAATTATGAAGGCAACCCATTTTACGTTAATTTGTTTGCTGTATCCCTTCCCTGTGACTAAAATGTGAGCTCTTTGAGAACACAACCTTTAGATCCTACTGGGCATAAAACCATGACTGGTACATAGTAAATGACTTACTGAATGAATGAGAATTTGTATCCCAGTTAATTTATGATGGAAAATCACCTAAATGTATCAAAATACGGGAAAAGTTAAATCAGTTTTAGTATATCCATGTGATAGCACAGTCTGCAGCTTGTAACAATGGTGCATTATTTCAAAAGTAGAACGCAGTGAGGAGGGACTGGAAAATTTTGCCAGACACGCTAGGCCTGCAGCAGGAGACTACCAGCCTCCTGAAACACACTTTCCTTTTTATGGGGGGATGACTTAATACTTATTTCTCTCTTCTGAAATGAAAGAAGGCAGTTAAGTCCTGTTGCCTGAGGGAAAGAACGTACATTTTCTATGGCTGAGTCAAAGGATCTCTCCCAGAGCTTCTTGGTATGAATACTTCTAGAAAAGAAGCATCTCTTTCTAGGAAGGAGCCAGGGGGCCTTCTGAGGGGAGAGTGAGTAAAACAGCACCAACTTACCTCTGAAATTCAAAGTTAGACAACATTTTGGGGGTAGATTGGGAGCATCCTAACCAAGGCTCACATCATGATCAGGAAAAGAATCTTTTAAAATAAGATTACCTTGAGGGAGAAAAGAGATGGGACTGGTGGTCTGCTGTACCCCAAGCCAACAAGGACAAATGGAGTCAGGGATCATTCTGGGCCACGAAAAAGGAAACACGAGACCACCCTAGGGAAGCATCTCAGAAGGCAGGCATGTGCCCAGGAAGAGGCTGTGGAGTGCTGGCCTTACCATGGCCCTGGCCGATATGGTGGCTCACTCTTAAGTGGCTACATCCAGGCCAGGTTATGGTTTCTGTGATTCTAGGGAGACTGGATTTCTTCCCTGGGTTCAGGATGATGTCAGAAGCACCCACCTCCACCCCAGTAAGTAAGCAGACATTCATGGAGGGAGGTGTGGGAGAAAGCTAGACTGGACTTCCTGCTAATCTTGGCAAGAGGAGATTCAAATACTGCACTTTGGGATACTTTGGGATGAAGGGATAGTATTGCATTTTACACTGTAAAGTCAGATATCTTCATTACATGCTGTAATGGGCTGAATAGTGTCCCCAAAATATATGTCCACCTGGAACCTCAGAATGTGACTTCATTTGGGAATAGGGTATTTACAAATGTAATTAGCGAAGATGAGATTAGAGTGGGCCCTCAATTTAATGACTAGTGTTCTTATAAAAAGGCCCTGTGAATGTCCAGACACAAAGACACACAGGGAAAAAGGCCTTGTGAAGAGAGAGGCAGAAATCGGAGTTAAGCTGCCACAAGACAAGGAACACCAAGACGGCCAGCAACTAGCAGAAGCTAGAAGAGGCAAGAAAGGATCCTCTGCTAGAGCCCTCAGAGGGACCACGGCTCTGCTGACAAACAAGCATGATAGGAAGTAAAACGGATTTAATGGGTTCCTTTACAGTCCTGAAAATTGAGTGTGGAATTGCTCTTACATAACACAGCCACAATTAGGCCAGGACATGGTTAGAAAATCAAAAGGCTGCAGAGACTGACCACAGTGCGCAGATCAAACCGATCACTGATTTACAACCCTTCATCACCTTCTTTTGCCCTAGGGATCAAGTCTAACTGACCTCACGAGGACACCAAGACCGTGCCCACCTTTTCAGTCTCATGGGCTTCATTTCTGCTTCTGGAACAGTCTATCCCTTCAGCTGCTTTGGGACCTTTCCTGCACATGCTGTTCTCCCCGCCTGAAGAGTCCTGTCTTCCCTGCCAACTCTGCCAAGAAAAGGAGTAAATCTCACTTCCTCAGAAAGATGTTTCTTGACCCTCATGCCCCACCACAGGGACTCTCCAGAGGTTAGGTCTGCAGGTTCAGCACGCCCAGGGCTCTGTCTGCCCCACCTGTCCTATTTCCTCACACTCATGGCTCTGGCTTTACATTTGTCTGCTTCATCATGCTGCAAGGGTCCTTACCTGGCTCGTGCAAGGAGGAGTCATCTGGAAATATTCGTTGACTGAATTCTTGACTGCCAGACAGACTAAGGGAAATAGAAGATTCTCCCTGCTCCACGCACACACACACGTGCACTTGGGGCTTAAGAAGTTAACAATGAATGAAAGCAATAAACAAGAATCACAAATCATAATGCTGCAAAATTAATAGAATGGTGTTAATACTGTGGCTGAATCTGTTTTTACTTAATTGAAAACAAAAGTTAATTCTAATTATTTCTCTTTGGGGTGAATTAATAATTTCCTGAAGTGACTGAACTACAGACCTAGCTTGGAGTTGAGAATCCCTCTCTTAAAAGGCAAGGGGTTCTGGGCTGTAATCTGTCTCTCTAGGCAGTCCCTATTCAGACAGGAAGTAAGCACTTCTGGTGGAGATGGGATGATATGATGGCTGAACAGCCAGGCTGACCTTGGCTATTGCATGTATACACGTCTCTGGTCTCCCAAACCACATAAGATAGGCGACAAGGTCACATCACAAAGCTGGAGGGACTCACCACTCTGGACATTCCACTTCTCCTTCCTGCAATAAAAGGAGCAGAACTTCTAGAGGATTTGCTGTTGTAGTTTTGTCATTGAAATTGAGTAACAGTTGCTTGTTTTACTTAAGATGAAATAATTCATGAGTGCTTTCTTTTCTTCAGCTCAGCGTTTCAAGGACCTATTGAATTTTCTGCACTGCAGGCCACACAGGTATCCGAGAGGCCACACCGGTGATTGACAAAGCTTGTGCCTAGCAACTGCCCTTCGATCCTCAGTTTGGGTGGCCACCTTCTGCGGCGTATGCACACTGCAGTTTCGTTTCTTTCTTCATCTGCTGAGATAATTGCAAATTTGTAGAAAGGCATCTAAAATACCACCAAGAAAACAAGAAAAGAGAAAGGCAATTTCTCAGGACACTTCTATTAATTTAAGTCTTTATTCTGGCATGCTTTTACTCTGGCTTTTTATTTTATGTATTTACTCCTCGGGGTTAGACTAATTGCATTTCTGGTCTCTCTTATTTGGGTGACCAGAATTGGTTTAGTTACTATTTTAACACCTCAAAAGGTTTCTTTTATTCCAACATATTGGGTTTCTGTGTGTTGTTTATCCTTATTGTTGTTTGCGTTTCTCCATCCTCACCCCTTTTCAGATTCTCCACTGTTTGCACACAGGCTTCTTTCTACACCTGGAGCTGCTTGCTGAGACGTCTCTGCTCTGCAAGCAAATGGGGAAGAGGCTGACACAGAACCGCCGTCTTCTGTTTCTCACAGTGTACTTGTATTTTCGTGACAGTTCAAGTTACGAATTAATTTCCTCGTGTTTGGCAGTACTCCAGGACTGTGGAGGCACACCACACACCCCCACATGTAAGGAGATTTTTTTAAAAGCTGTTATTAAATCTCTAAGCACCACCTCCCATTCAGGGCTCACCTTTGTGTAGCTCACCTCCGCCCCTTTGGTGGGATTGTTAGTTTTAAATGAGAAATAAATACCTTATATGTTAGATTCCCCAAGGTAGCAATTTAACTGTGGTTGTTACCCTTTTTTTAAAAGGGGTTTCTTATTTTGGAATGAGAAAGAGGAAGGGGAATTCCACTAAAAAATAATAGTGTAAGGAAAAACAGGGAGGTTTAAAACACACACCAAAATTTAGAAATATTCCACACAATATCATTGAATTTCCATGCCATTTTAGATAGTGGAGCATGATCATCAGTTAATCTTTCTAGTTGCTTCGGTTAAGCCTGTCTTTGAGCTTTGGTTCTATGGGAACAGTTGTCAAGGAAACCTGTACAGACCAGCTCTTCTACAAGTTCATTCGGCTGGTCTCTGACTCTGCAGCATGGGTGTGGGGGGTTTTTTCTGTAGCTTATTATAATTTTAATTTGATTAATATGAATAATCACCCTAGTCACTTGGAGAAATTTTTTTATAGCTTGCGAGGAGGCATTGAAAAACTGAGGCTGTTATTTTGTTCACCAGCTGGGTTTTAATTGATGTGCCTTCTAACAAATTCACTAATCTTGCATACAATTTACCATCTCCAAAGACTTTTATATGTGGATTTAAAATAATATCCTAATAAAAGTTTGAGTAATAAAAACTACCTAGATTTTCAATACTGTAAAGATAAAAATTGTGGTCTAAATATTATTTATAGTCTCCATTCCCTACAGATATCAATATAAGACTCAAGGCTTAAGAGAATCCTCACCCTCTCAGTATAAACCTTTAAACGTTTCAGCATAGCTTTTAGATTTCCTTGGCTTAAGCCATTGTTTTCTAGTGTTTTAAACAGATAATTTCTCACCCACTTTGCTTAGGGAAAATCCATAACAGTCTACTATTTGGCTCTATTCAGAACGTAGCTATTCCCTAAAGTCATCTTTTAAACAAAATGAGGAACTTGGAAAAATCGTTTTGTTTCCAGTACAGTAAGAAATTAACAGATTATCTTTCCTAGCTCAGCAATGTTGTACTAATACCTGTGAGCTATTAAGTTCAAATTCAAAACTAAATAGCTTAGTTTTAGTTCCATCCATCCATCCATCTATCCACCTGTCCATCCTCCATCCATCCCACTCATCCAACCAACATTTACTTTTAGGAAGCCTCCAGTGATAAAAGGTATAACTTTAATGCAAGACCATGTGGTATATCAGATTGAAAAAGTTTCTTTCAATCAGAATATCAGGGCATAGCCTTCAGTGAATTTGAGCTTCCTAGTGTTGTTAAGAAAAAAAAAAAAGCTACATTTCTCTGGACACACACACACACACACACACACACAGAGGTTCCTTCTATGTTTTGTTAGTGGCTATCCACTCAGCTATCCAGACAGCTCATCTAATGGTGACATCTTAGAAGGGCCTCTATCGAGAGAGTGGGATGTCACAAGAAAAGGCTGGCTAAATGCCTGTACACCAAGAGGCCTCACTGGTTGGCATCCTGACATCAACATTCTCAGGCCTTGCCCTGAGCCCTGTAGGCTCAGAAACGTGACTCTGTCAGTACTCCCTGAGGAAAGACTCGCTGTAGCCTTACTCACAAGAGACTGAAGAAAAAATCTAAAGAGCAGAGTATTGATTACAATGAGAAACATGACTAACACATGGACTGTAATACTGAGAAGTTTCTCATCCTACAGGAGAAATCCAATTATAATTAGAAGAGTGTGCTGAGCATGAATCAGAGCAAGGAATGTTAGACTCCATCTATTCACTGGCCTTAGATTCTTAGGGTCTGATCATCCATGTCTATGGGTAGAGGATATGGCCCCTGAGATGGCACAGGTTAACTCTGGGCCAAGGTACCCACACTCTGTGCAGACAATAAGGGCTCCTTATGGCAGACCCTGCAGTTTATGTTGTTTACTGTCCTTGCAATGAGTCTCTCTTTCTCTCTTTAGATACACTAATACCTTGAAGAGTGTCTGTACAAACTTTACACATGAATGTAGCCTGATTTCACCCTAGGCTATAACCTGATATTTTGATTAAAATAAATTTTGGGTTCTCCCTTTGCAGGATGCATTTCTATAGTTTTATTCTGAAAAGTGTTCCTTATTCTAAGTCCAGGGGAGAGGTAGTACCTGACTGTGGCCCTGTTTACTGCTCACCCCTCAAGTCTTGGTTGTTTTCTAGATAATACTTTTGAGTTTTTGCCTTCCGCAGAAGCCTGAGTCTTTGTCCACACTCTGGATCTGTGCCAATTCCTACAGCTTCTTCTGCTTGGCACCGAAAGCCCTGAAAATCATCAGGCAAAGAGAGAAACACTATGGTCTGACAGCATGAACCTCTGTAATATTCTGTTGGTTACAGTTAATCCTGAAAGCAGCAAATGTATTCATGGGATAGATAAGATCAGTTCAAGCCCATGATGTATTAAAAGTGGACATACCAGAGGTAGAGAAGTGGTTTAGATAGATAAATCGTAACTTCCCCTGGTTCGTTTGCCTTTGTCCAATGCTGTTGGTATGTGTGTGATACCCAGAGAGTGAAAGGTTCATTTCCAACTCACCTTACTTAAACAAACATTTACTTATTAAAAACTTATTATATGACAGGTTCCATACTAGGCATTAAATGAAGCGAGGAACTTGGAAAATAATTTGGATTCTAATACAGTAAGAAATTAGTAGATCAGTTTTCCTAGCTTCCCAATTTTGTACTAATACCTGTGAGTTATTAGGTAGAACACAGAGATGAATATGACATAATCCCTGCCCTCGAAATTCTGAAAGTCTACTGGAGGAGACAAAATATGTATTTATTCATTCAATAAATATTTACTGAGAACCTATTGTGTCCCTCACACATTTTGCTCCAGCCATACCAAATCCCTGTTGTCCCCTGATGCCACTGTGCTGCTTTATGCTCCTGCTGTTATGTCTTACTGGTAGAGTTGAAGAAGTGGTAGAAAACAAACCAATAAATGAACAAAGACCTGGAGGAATTAGGAAGCAAGCAACCAAGGACCCAGGAAGGAAGGCAAGCAAGCCACTGCTGAGACTTTAGGAGAGGCATGAGGATTGTTATGTAGACAAATGCTTCAGTAGTAGACACAGCAGAAAGTTGGGCACCGAGGGAATCTGGGCCATTTTTGCCCAACACAGGATTTCTGACATGGGCAATCTTGATTCGGGGACTTTCCAGTGACCTGTATGAGATTTTCTCAGAACTGTGCAGCTGAGGCTCTTTCTACTCGATCCATCCTCCCTACTCTCTTTCACAGGCATTAGCCCTGCACCATAGTTCAAAAGCTCTCCCTGATTACTTCCACTCCCTTGCCCTTTATTCTCAGAGGCATTTCCCTCAGTAAACCTCTTGTGCATATAATTCCATCTTGGTGTCTGTGTCCTAGAGAACCCAAACTGATACAACATCTTATAAGTGTTGGGGGGCAGGGAATGGAAGGATCCAGGGACTCAATGTGGTGTCTCCATGTGGTAGTAGAACAGGTGTAGGGGGAATGAGAGCATGAGAATTGCAGGTAGGTGGTGAAGGTCGGAGAGGAGGATATTAGGACTTAATAGATCAGAAGTGAAGGGCTTAGGGGTAGCAGAGTCCAGAGAATGGCCGTAGGAACAGGTTGCTGGAGTAGAAAGACCAATGATATTGGGGGAACTACAAGGCAGGAATGTTAGTTTCCTACTTATTACTAATACAACCCTGATTTTATTCAGAACAGCAAAGGAGCCAACTAAAAAACTGCAATTCTCAGCTTTCTTTGCTGTTAGGGTGGCCAGAAATATGTAAGTCAAAGTCCTTAATTGGCAACGGTGGGGAGATGAGTAAAAATTTTTAAGTGAGCAATCACCTGGTAGGTGTGCCTATTTGCCATATCTTCTCCTTTCTTTTTCTCTCAACCTTCAGCCAGTTTGGACCATGAACCACTTTAAGGATGGAAACGGGAGCTAGGATGGTAGAGCAAAAAGACAGAAAGAGTACCTAATAACATGGACTCACCATTCCGGCCCTGATGTGCCCAGCTCCTGGACTTGTTTTATGTGAGATACTTCTATATTACTTAAGCCACTTACCTGGGTATTTCATGTACAATTCTCTACAGATAAGTTGTTCCCACAAACCTGTAATCTGGAGGTTAGAGGAGAGAGAAAGTACATAAGTAAGGTGGCATCGTTCTTAGTGGATAAGGAGGAATGTGTTGGAGACTACGGATGAGAGGAATGAGAGGGAGACAGAGGTTATGTGAATGTTGGGGAAGGAGGGTCAAAAGAGAAGAGATTTTTGTATGACGCTGGAGAAGGGATGGCTTGGAAATACCAATGGGAGGTGGCCAGTAGGAGAATATTTACCGCCCCCTCACTCCTGGCCCTAATGATTGGGGGGTGATGGAGAGGTCAAGCTTCTACACTAGAAGGTTGAAATAGAAGACTTTGTTTCCAATGGGAGTTTTGGAAAACAGTTGAAATGGAGCTCTATCAAATGAACGGAAGAGTCAGAGGAAGTAAATCACAAAAGAAAATTGAGGTGAGAAGAGAGGAGAGGATGTAGTGAGGCTGGCTTTGGGGGAGGTTTCCAAAGACTACAGAGAATGGAAGCAAGGAGAGAATGGCTTGCACCAACACTTCAGCCTCTGACAAAGCCTCCCATAGTGTCAGACCCGGGACCTGTGGGGGCAGTTGAGGGGGAGGTGGGAGAGTTGCGGGGCCATTTGGGCTAGGCCTGGAGTCTGAAGATTTCCTAATTTTTTTCTGCAGTTCAGAACAAATTTGTTCAAGGTAGCAAGAATGGGGCCTAGTCACAAATGTTGATGGGACTCAAATATAGTTACATGTAACAGGTCAGTCAAAGGTGAAAAGAAAGACCCACAGTGAAGGATGTCAGAATCTGGAAGCTGGAGCTGAGATGCCTGGTAGTTAGCATTTGCCTTGCTCTCTGGGGCACTTGGCATCCCCCTCCCCCCATCAACAAATAATCACAAATCTAAGGATTTGGGAGAGGGTGACATAGGTGAGAACCACTGGGTTTCATTTCTTACATGAAAGAATCAAGAACGGATATGATAGGAATGAATCTTAGCATTTTTGAAGTTCAAAATTATTGCAGCCATCCTTTCCCTACCCCCTTCTCTTTTCCTCTGCTAAAAATGCTGCATGAACAATAGAACCAAATTTTCTGAACTCCAAGGAGGATAAGCGGTCTGCTAATGAGTACTTTTTTGTCAACAGGCCAGAATCTTTGAAATTAGAATGGCCCCAGAAAATGCAGGCTGTATGTTTAGGCTCTCTGTAACACATTAGCTCTTTGTAACTAAGTTAATCTTGTTTTTAGAATTTTGTGGCATTCATCCCATCTTGAGAGAATTAGAAAATATGTGGAGTACTGCAAAACTGCGACTAAGAACCACTAACCTGGGTATTTCCCACAAGTACGTTAGATATCCCAGAACCTAGGCAAATCATCTGCCTGCAGAGAGCCCCACTCCTTAACCTTCGCTTCTTCATAGCACAGATCAGGCCTGGAAAGGCCAAACAGCTCAGCACCCAGTTAGTGACAAGTTTGGATTCCAGGGTTAATTAGTAGACTTTGAACTTTTCTGGTGTTATTTGTGCCTCACTGCTTCAATGACTTTGGATGTTTTCTTCCAATTGATTAGGTTTAAATGTGCTTTTCTAAGGTCCTGTTGAGAAAAACCAGAGACCTGCTCTCCTCATTACTGTCACTGTTTGTTCCCCACAGTCCAGCAGCTTCTCCCCTCTCTCCAGCTTTGCCTGTTACCTTAGGACCCCACAGACCGGCCTGGATGAGCCGGGGTGGGCATGTGAATGTGGATGATGAGGAAATGCTGGTGGGGACGCTGGGAGGCCAGGGAACTGTGCTCTCGGAGTTCTATTTTTCAGTGTCCACAATCTTGGACAGGGCAGCCCTAGAACAGCTCAGGGGATTCTCCTCCCCAAGTCAACATGTTAACCCATGTGAAATTTCATTAAATGAAATTAAATGAATGAGTCAGGGGCCTGACAGGGAAGTGATGGTATAATCAGGAAAAGTGTGACCAATATTAGGCCTCATGGCTAGCTTAGCATCAGCACGGCCACCAAGCAACTTTCCCCCTTCTCCCCCTCCCCTTTCCCTTTTCTGCTCCAGGAATTGAGATTCCTCTCCTGGGAAGGGGTAGACATTACTGTCATTATGAAGGGAACTGTCTTGTGGGCTGTGTCTAGCAGGCTTCGGGCTAGAATGCTTCGTACTGAGATAGTGGCTAATCAAGAGCTATGCCCTAACCAACCAGATGTTATTGGACCACAAGGACTATGTCACCCTGCATACCACTGATTTCAAAATTACCCATTACTCTGAACCCTCACTAAAAGTCTTATAAAGCTCCTGCTGTCCTGGCTTCGGGGGAAACTGATCTGCTCAGTCTCCTCTCCACGCTGGTGAAATAAAGCTTTTTGGCTGAAATGGTGCCTGGCTCATGTCTCTCTCTCTCTCTTTTCTCCGTCTTGCCAACCCTAATAGCAAACAGCCCCTGCAGCAGCAGTAACAATAACAACAACAACAACAAAGACCTTGAAGATGGAAGGCAGTCAATTAACTGCAGCCTTGCAGCTCAGTGTTAAGTTTTTTCTCAGAGGAAGATCCGAGAGGCGTACCCCATGGCTGTCATACAGGGCTACTCACTCACACACACTACACACCCTGTTCTACTTTCCTAGGTCTGACTTAGGAGGCTGAGAAGCGGTAATGTGATCAGTGTCTGAAACCAGTGACATTCCTGAGACTGCTTACATACCTGTCTATGCAGGCCAGATTTCCCAGATCTGCCCGTCTTTGAGATGTCTTGGTGCTTCACAGAGTGGCCTGTGGCCATCCTTACAGCTGGCCTCTTAGGTCTTATCACTTCCTATAGAGGGCTACTCTCTGTTATCAGCTAGCTTACTTTCTCCAGCTGCCCTTAGGCATTTATCTCGTGATGCTATTTCACAGACACTCACAGCCACAGGAAACATTAGTTCTGCTTCCGAGGAGTGCACAGTGCTAGGCAAATGACTTTTGGCAGCAAGCAGTTAAGATAATTTTTTAATGATACAAACAGAACTCAGCCATGGTGTTCAAAACATGCCTGCTGGGGGCTGAGCCTGTGGTGCACTCGGGAGAGTGCAGTGCTGGGAGCGCTGCAGCGCTCCCGCCACAGGTTCGGATCCTATATAGGATGACCGGTGCGCTCACAGCGCTCACTGGCTGAGCGTGGTGCGGCCGGTCTCAAAAAGGACAAAAAAAAAAAAAAAAAAAACATGCCTGCTGGAGCTGAACTGGGAGCTGACAGATGGTTTCCCTCCTGACTTAGTCTGAGTGAGACACTTGATTTGAGCTTCTATTAAGAAGAAATAATGTACTAAATTGTTTTGATGATACGTGGCCTACTTTCAGTGAAAGAATATAACTTTTTGTCTATCACACTGACCATTTCCCTCTTCTACCTCCCATTTATGAATTCCAGGGCCAGTTTCTTAAGTGAAGGCTCAGGGCTTACTAAGTCACTTATTTTTCTACAACATTTGCAATAGTAATTGTGAAAAATGTCCAAATGATGTGATTGTAATCAGACAAGGACACGGGAGATGGGGAAGGCTTAATTCCCTTCCAGGTGAATTTGTTTCCTTCCTAAGGGTCAGAAATGATACCTATCTCTCTGCTATGCTTAGTGCTGTGTCTTTGCCATAGTAGGGGCCAAGTAAATTCTTACTGATTGTTAAAAAGAAAGGCAAAACATCCTCTAGTGCTGTTTTCTGTTGGGAAGTTGATGTGATGCTGGTTCTGTAAGGCAGCCTCTCCCGTGGAATCACCACCGCACATCTGGGGAAAGTGAATATAGTGCCAGATGCAGAGAAAGACCCTGTTGAAATGACTCTTATGGGGTAGGGGTCACAGGAGAGGGGAGAAAGCAGCTTGCCTTTGTCTTCTGATAGTCTTGTCTGGGATTCGGAAACTTCTACATTATATTTTTAGTCTATAAAACAGTAGAAGAAAGTCTAAGAGAAGATTTTTCCATTTATCTGTCCGTATTAGTTTGCTAAGGGCTGCCATAACAAATACCAATAAGAGGGTGGCTGAAACAACAGAAACTCACTTTCTCCCAGTTCTGGAGGCTGGAGACCAAGGCATCAGCAGGATTGGTCTCTTCTGAAGCCTTCCTCCTCAGCTTGTGGATTGCTGTCTTCTGCCTGTGACTTCTCTCGGTCGTCCCCATGTGCTTCTGTGTGCTCATCCCCGCTTCTTGTGAAGTCACCAGTCAGATCAAATTAGAGTTCGTCCTAATGACCTCATTTTAAATATCTTATCTGAAAATACAGTCACATTCTGAGGTATAGGGGGGTTAGGCCTTCAGCATAGCAATTTGGGGGTCAAAATTCAGCCCATAACACCATCCTTGCCTGTTTCCTTCTTAGCATAGTCTTTTTCTAGTGGCTTAGTGAGTGACCTGTCAGGGAGAAGTGCAGCCTTCTGACCTGTCTCACAGTGGCTCTGTGATTGCTATTCTGATAGAGATAGGTGTATTTTGCGTCCTCCAGCATATGTGCTTCTTAAAAGTTGTGTGAAGACTTTTCTAAACTGAGACATGTTTTCAGGGCCTGCTTAGGAAAGGAAACCTGTAATAAACATTTCTGTAAAATTAAGAATTGCCTTCCAATTTATTTACTTTTGTAAGTTTGAATTTGTGGGTCAACAATTTTCTGAAAGTTGGGCTATTTGTATTCACAAACAGCAACCGCTTAACAAACATTTTCAAAGTCCTGGTATATGATAAGCTCTCTCCTGGGAGCTTAGGATACAACTGTGCACAAGACCATCATGGGCTCTGCCTGCACAAGGTTTCACCTTTAATGTGGCAAACAAAAGGTAAGACACAGCAATGCTAAAAAGAATTTCTTTCTGCACTTCAGTACATTGCATCCCTCTGTCCATCCACCCACCCATCCATCCATCTGTCCAACCATTCTACCATCCATCCATCCATCCATCCATCCACCCACCCATCCATCCACCCACCCACCCACCCAACCACCCATCCATCCATCCATCCATCCACCCACTGACTCACCCAATCATCCATTTATCCACCCATCCACCTATCCATCCATTTAGTAAATATTTAATGATCTCCTCCCACTTCTAAGGCCCTGTTGTGTGGACTGGGAGGACACTGGTGAATAAGACCATCATGGTCTACATGGATTTCAGACATTAGTTGTGAATTTATAGTGTACCATTTTGTAAATGCTGCTGTAATACATTCAGAAAATTGAGCCAAATGTGATCAAAACTAGGTGCTAGGTGTAGTTTGGGAAAATATTCTAATGAAGTTTTTTCTTCTTCTTCTTTTTTTTTTTTGTCATTATTTTTTCTAAAAGTGTGCTGAGCAAAGTTTCAGAGATTTCAGGTGTTATTTGCAGACTGGTTTGCTGAGGTTCTACAGTACTGTCAGTGGTCTTTAAAGCCTGATATACTTTCATTTGATTTCCTTTTTGATGCAAAAGAAATTTAAAAAATGCACTACAATGACTGGCCTAGAAACTGTAATAAGGGATGTTCTTCTCAATTAGAAATAATGCATAAGTACTGTATATCCACAAGCCAGGAGCATTCATCTCTTTAGACCTAGAAAGCCAAGTGAGATAGGGGTTAGCAAAAAAAAATAGATAAATATGCATACTTTCAAAAGAGTAATTATATTTTTACACCTGTTTAAGCTGTCCTATTTTCTCTTTCTCCTTTTTAGTGGCAGTGCTATACTTCAAGCAAATGGAAAAGCAACAGACTGAAAGTTAAAACAAAAGACATTGTATCAATCAGATTAACCAAGACAAATTCATTGAGAAGGTTTTAATTATCTCTCTGAGCTTTGTGCACTCAGCTGAGTTCTAACATGGAGTGTGGAACTTTGGTGGCCAAATCATTATGGTAGGTGATGGCAACTGACCTTATTTTGAAGCATGTTATTATTTCCAAGTACTAAAATGCTGCAACTTCCTGGACACAGCAATGCTCATTTAAGGACATCTTTTATTTTACTTACTTACTTATTTATTTATTTTATTTTATTTTAACTTCTCAATATACATTGTAGTTGATTTTCATGACCCTTTACCCATTCTTATTTCTTGCCTCCCCCACATCATATCTGTTCACTTCTCTTAATGAGTTCAAGGAATTGTTGTGATTGTTCTATTGTCTCCCCCCCCATTTATTTGTTTGTATATTTATTTATTTATTTATTTTTAGCTCCCACAAATAAGTGAGAACATGTGGTATTTCTCTTTCTGTGTCTGACTTGTTTCACTTAATAAAATTTTCCTCCCATGTTGTTGCAAATGGCAGTATTTCATTCTTTTTTTATAGCAGAGTGGTACTCCATTGTGTAGATATACCACAGTTTTCTTATCCACTCATCTGATGATGGACATTTGGGCTGGTTCCAACTCTTGGCTACTGTAAATAGTGCAATAAACATGGGAGTACAGGTGTCCCTTTGACATGATGATTTCCATTCCTCTGGGCATATTCCCAGCAGTGGAATAGCTGGGTCATATGGTAGATCTACCTGTAATTGTTTGGGGAACTTCCATACCATTTTCAAGGACATCTTTTAGATGGAAATTTTAAGAAAACAATAATACAAACCAAAACAAAACCTAAAAAAGCTAGCTTGTTTAGCAATATCTTGCCATCAAAATGACATGCCATGAATATCAACAGCTTCATGATTACACCTCCACCTACAGCTGTTTATATAAAGATAGACTTCAACACAGGCCCAGTCTGCTGAACAACACTGGGCCTCCAGCCTATTACCTTTTTTCTTTTACAGGGATATAAAAATTAGTGTGGTGTAAGGACACTTGTTTTCTTTTACAGGGATAAAAGCTAGGATAGCTTCTGGCCAATCTTTTCCTTGGGTAAAGTAAAATCTAGCATTTTCTAAGCTTGCTTGCTATTGATTCCTGTAGTTTTTTTTTTTTTCCTTTTTGTCTTTTTTCATGACCGGCAATGGATCGCAACCCTCAGTGTCATGCCCGTACCGGACCGGGACCGGCAACGGGATCGCAACCCTCGGTGCTGCGCCCGCACCTCGCTCAGCCAGTGAGCGGGAACCGGTCTGTATGTGGGATCCGAACCCTCGGCGGGAGCGCGCTGCCACGCTCCCAAGCGGCGCACTGTAGCAGTGCGCCACCAGGCCAGCCCTGTTCCTGTAGTTTTTGATCTAAGAAGAGACCTAACAATTGTTGGTTCTATGTCTTACATATTACAGGTGAAGAAACAGAGGTTTTGCCTATTTTTCATTAGGCTGTTTGTCTCCCAACAAAGTAACAATCTAAATATCCCCAGGTTGCCTAGTTGTGGGCCAAGGAGTCAGGTAATGTATAATCAAAACCAGATCACAATGGCCTATCCATTTCATTGTCTTAGGACTCACACAGGCTCATGGCTTTAAGTGGACTGAAAAGGTGGTGAGAAGTGTAATATACCATCTTTAAAGATTTCCCACATAGAGGTAACATCAATGTCTTCACTTTTAAAATAGTAATTTGAAAACACCCAGACCAAAGTATGTACCTTGAGATCCTTTTCCCCCATGGTTGGCTGTGGTGCAACCATGTACATGTTCTAACAAGCGGACTGCGAGAACTTGGAAGCCATGCATTACCAATAGCTCAGTCTAGCAGGAGCTGTAGAGAACAGCGCAAATAGGCG
The DNA here is from genome assembly GCF_000696425.1 of Galeopterus variegatus. Lineage (NCBI taxonomy): Eukaryota > Metazoa > Chordata > Mammalia > Dermoptera > Cynocephalidae > Galeopterus > Galeopterus variegatus. The sequence goes on along the minus strand of NW_007726589.1, from coordinate 107,511 downwards.
TGCTCATTGGCTGGCACATCTGGAATAAGCACTTTGCAATGCCGGAAACCTAAGCGCCCTTTTGTTTGGAGGAGGAAGTAGAGGGAGCTCAGTTGGCTCTAACAGCCGTTCTTGCATTCACGGCAGCAATCCCAGGGCCAGGAAGGAGCTGGAGTGGGTCTTCCCTGACCTTCTGCCTCAGGTTTGAGAAGCCTATTTGCTGGAACTGGAAAGTCTTCACCTACGTGGCCCTTCCATCTCACTTTGAGGAACCAGACAGCCCAGTTAGCCCAGTTCACTCTCCACTAATGATCACGACACCCCCCCCTGGAAGGGAGCCCCCCTCTCTCCCGCCCCCACCTTCCCACATGACGTTGTCACACAGCCCAGGATAAGGAAGCACCCTCTACACGCAGCTCCCGTGTTTTGTGATCCGTATGCTGTGAGTACAGGCTTACATAAAATCTGATAATAAACATTCAACCACACTCTGCTCTGGAGGCGGGGCCCAGTCACTTGGTCCACCAATAGCACAGGGGTTGCTGGCTCTGCCCAGCTGCTGGGGCTTCCAGCAGGAAAGCAGCTTCTGAGATTTCTCTCAAAGACAACACAGAAGGTTGCTTCCTAAAGTATTGATAATGGGGAGGGGAGGAGGCATCTATTTAGTAGATCCTGAGCTGTGAGGGGTTTGGACAGGGAGTTGAAGGCAAAGTCATCCTTTTTCCACAGTAAACACAGGTCAGGCGGTGTAAGGAAGGGTACTCTGTCTCAGGGCAGAGCCTCACAGCCCTAGCAGCCCAGGCTGCTGTTGGCTGGCATTTTCCTTTTGGATCCTGTGATGGAGCCTCAGGCAGGATGTGGCTGACTGCTCTTCCAGATGGGGAGTCAGAGGCATCATGGAGGGGGGGGAAAGGAAGAGGGAAAGAAGGCTGTGACAGCCACAGTGGCTGCGTGGCCTTCAGGCATGCCGCGTGGCAGGTTCCTGAGACCAGCGCTTTCCTTCCTCTTGCTTCTGATGTTGCATATTTAGAAGTCAGGAACATTCCCCGGGTGGGGCTATGGACTCTGCAGCCCACAGGGGAACAGCAGAGAGAACAGGACACCAGTTTCCAGTTCATTTATAGCACTTCCTTGACGTAGAGGAAAGGGAAGGAAAGGATTTTGACTAACACCCTGAGCTAAAAATGTGGGAAAAAAGGATTATAAAGGTTAGGATATTTCTTTCTGTCCTTGTTTTTCACATGAGCAGCCACTGAGAACACAACTGTCTGTCAGTCTCCTTTGTGACTGGGGACAGGAGTGATATAGATCAATGCGCCTCACAGATAATCCCCAAAGCTCATTCTTATCCATGAGCTTCAAACTCTTCCCTCCATAAATCTACCTCAGTTCATGCTGAGGAGAAAAATGAGCTGACGGGAGCATGGATGACGTTGCAGGCCAGACTTGTCTCCTACTGGAGGCGGGAGGCACAGCGAGGAGACCAGAGGTTCAGAGGGACACAGGAAATACCAGAATGGAGTGAGGCACGTTGCTGCAAAGGCTCACCGGTGAGCTGGTGGCTTCTTCAGACATGGGGGCGGGGACGACTCCAAAAATGGCAGAGCTGGACAGGATGACCCAATCCAGTCAGGTTCCTTTACGGAAGGGGAAACTGAGGCTCTGAGAGGTTATGGCCATTGGCCAGCTAGCAGCAAAGCCAGGCCTAGCCCTGTCCCTCCTCACTTCCAGTCCGCAGCCCTCTGCACCATACCCCAGTTTCCAGCTCATTGGGACACGCTGCTCACCCTCAGTGGACATCTCCCCAGGCTCTACAATGCACCAGGAACTGTGATGAGGCTCCCAGAGTCATCCGCTGCACATAAGTGTCACTGTTCCCATTTTGTGGATGAGGACACTGAGGCTCAGAGAGGCTTCACAGGTTAGTAAGTGGCACTTTCTCTTGGTTCCCCTAAAAACACGTCCTAGGTAACACAGCAAGTTAGGTCAAGAGTTAGAATTCAAACTTAGGTCTTAAGACTCTGAATCCATTGCTATTTCTACTACCTCATTAAGTCATGTAGCTTTTTTCAGTACATCCATTAAATTGCTTTTTATGGTGGATTATATTCATTTTTATTACTTCATGATATTTTGGAAATGAGTAAAATATGTGCACATTTTTTACCAAGAACATTCTATCTTTTCAGTCTCAGTCTGTTCTCCCACTCAGACTTAATCATTTCCCTCAATTAGGTCCCCAAAAGGATGAGCACTAATTTGAGAGGTTTCAAATCTGAAGTCAGGCATGTTCTCATCTCTGCTGCCGTTAGGGCTGAATGTTAGGGCTGAATGGGACCCTAGACAGAGTCTGGTTTAATTTCTTCTCTTTGCAGATAAGTAAACGGGATCCTGAAAAACTGGCTTTTCTCAAGGTCATGCACCTGGCCAGTAGCAGAACTGGGACCTGAAGTGTACTTGAAGTGGCTCCACCGTCCCAGGTTAGCTCCATGTAGCTGTCATGACACCCATGGGATGTGCACAATTGGAACTGCTTCCCCGTGGGTCCCCTCACCTAGATGCAGGGTGCAGACCAGATTTCATTATGCTTTTGAAATAAGCCTCGTAGGGCTGAGAAGATTAAAGACATGGGGGACTATTCCCTTACGTTAAAATGAAACTTTCAAAAATGTACCAAGCTCTAGATGGCTACCTTGGATAGGCTTGAGAAATGCCTCCCAGGGCCTCTCTTCTTTTAGATGCTGCTGAGACCTGTAGAGAACATTAATATGGAAGACACTGGAGCAATCTAACCTCCATCCTCTCCTTCCTCCAAATCATCCCAATCCTAGGTCAATCACAGGTACTGCTGAAGATTAAGAGACGGCACTCAGGTTCAGAGAAGGGAGGTTTTGGATTTATTTGGATAAGCTGGGGAATATCCTCCTTTTGTGGAAAAATTCCAAATAACTGCTCCAAATGTAATCTTTTCTATTAATGAAAGAAGTAGGGAACTTTAGTACTTTCAGGAGTTAAAGGTTCACATAAACATTCCCAATCAGGGCCATTTTATATCATGCTGATATAAACTCATCTTGGAACATGACTACACTCTATCAACACTCTACACAAGGTCTTTGCAATATGTGACTGGAATATAAGGCAGCTGAAAAATGCCCCAGTCACATCCAAAAGGACTTACACAGGGAGATCTGGTCTGCACCCACTGTGGCTAGAATCCCACTCAACAGCAGGCAGGCTAACAAGTCCATCGCTGATGGCAGGGCACGGCTGCTCAGAGGCAGAGACTTAGGTGGTACAGAGGTAAAGCTGAGAGGCAGGACTGGAGTAAGACATGAGTCCATCTCCCCCACCTCTGGCCACCACCTCTGGTCAGGCGGAGCCTAATTGGGCTTAGAGGAGGAAGGGTGCCTTCATGTTCTTCCAGGTGAACGTGGAGGAAAGGTTCCCATTTACCAGCTAGAAGCAGTGCAGGTGACAGTATTGGTGAGTGAGAAATGGGGAACAATATCACTGGGGGTTCACGTTCCCAGTGAAACTTGCTGGCTTCCCCTCTGACTATGCCCAAGGCAGATGGAATGGGAGGCCTGGTTTTAGGGGCTGTTGATAGCCCAGAGCCCAAATCAAATGTGAGTCACATGGTCACCAGGAAGCATCCAGCACTCTTAAGAGAACATTTTCTAAACAACATTCAAGTACCTGGACGAGAACACCAACGAATCCATAATCATTTATTGTAAATAACTCATAGCTTACACATTATTAATGGCAAAATAACACTGTTAAACACCTACTGGATGAAGAACTTCATTATGACAACTTCCAATTGTTGTCATTTCTTTTTGTAAAATTTAAATTTTAAATTTTAAATCCTACATCTTTCGTGAAAAATATCTATCTTCAAAGTACCCCAATACCAACACTATAAGAACTTTCTTTTGGTCTAACATCTAACACAAAGGGCATGCTGTCCCATTAATTGAACATGCTCTTTACAAGCAACTTAACACACAAAAATTTTTTAAATTCAGAAGCTACATAATCATCACTTTATATTTTGCTGCAGAATCAATGAAGGCCGCATGCAGGTGAAACATTAGCAGACATGGAGTTCTAGAAAAATGTCGGTTATTAAGATCTGATGGCCTGGTGTGGAAAATTAATATGCTTATTTAGGAGGAGTAGCTAAAGTACATGCATCAGTGGCTGGGACCAATTACAATATAAATTAGGTATCTAAACATTTAAATGAGAGCTTAATTTGAGCTTAATTTGGTGTCTGGCATGTCTGAGTTATACCACCTTTAAAATAACAATAGCGAAGAGAGCAAAATCAAACATCTAAAGAGGCACTGATTTATGGAGTGGGCTGGGTGTATGGCTGGGGAAACTAAACTAGCTGGGCATTGAACAAAGCTCTCTTGAAGCAAAGACAGTGGAGCATTAACAAGCTGTAAATAGGACAAAAAAATACAAGAGCCATTTTCTATATTCTCATTTTTTTAAGTTTTCAATTCTCTTACTTAAACAAACAAAAAACCCCACACACAATGATTACAAAACAGAAACATTCTTTAGTTATGACATTGACCCCTTTTTTGTCTTCTAACCTGCCTCTCTGCTCCTTCAGATAGTGTGTTTAAAAGCAATACTAGGTTGGTTAATTGGTAGAAAATAAAACAAATGGTCTCCTGAATCACCCTGAAAGAATATTAAATTCCTTCACCCCATCAGGGATAACATCATGTACAAGCACATGACAATGTAGATTTGACATATTGTAGGTTCAGCAATTAAATCACACATCCACACTCTAATGGTAAATCACAGTAATATTGGCTTAAAAATTTTTTTCATTGATAGTTACATTTCGACACTATTATGAGACAAACAAAAATTCCCAAACCACATAGATTCCTCCCAACCTTCTACCCCTTCCCATGATCTAAAGAACAGGAGAACTATAGTAACAAAAGCCATGAACTCAGGTGTCAAGGGCGGATGCGCTGGTTGGCTGCTCCAGGTTCAGGAGCTGCCGTCTCCAGTCTTGGCTTTCCGGGCCTCGATCATTGGCTTGGTTGCCCGTTTGCGATCAGTGGCCAGCCCCAGCCAGCACATGAGGTCAATGAACCAGGTGGTTGGGTTGAAATTTAAGCCAAATTCACTTGCAGAGTAGTCAAAGGGAAAGGTGTGATGGTAATTGTGGAAGCCTTCACCTGGAAGACAAAGTGGGCAATGAAGTAACTCAATCACCACCTCTGCACAGATGTTTTTTAATCACCCAATTTTTGAGGGTCTACCATGTGCAAGACATTGTGTCAGGCTCTGTGAGGAGCAAAAGACCCAGTTCCTGACCTCAGGAAGCATTTACTTAGTTGGCCAAACAAACTAAATACGAACAGAAAAAATAACAGTAAAGTTATCAGCATAATTTCACAAGATTATTTTTCCTGTGTGAGTTGTAGACATGATACCATGACATCAGAGCTGTAATTCTGAAGCTAAATGCTAAATGGCTGATAACAGATTATCATTTTAATGTATGTTCATAAAAAGAAAATAGTCTCTGTGGGCTGGAGTGATTAAAAGAAGACTCCTTAGGATCCCTGGGGTTTTATTAAATGAATGACTAACGAAGTCATCTAGAAACATTGCTGAGTGACAGAGACTGTTTCTACTTTGCAGCAGGAACTTCACTCCTGGGTTTGATCTCTGCGCTCAAGGCTCAGCTTGTCAAGAAGCCTGAGTTGTTTCTATGAAGGTGCAGCTAATCTTTATTGATCACTTACTGTGTGCCAGGCACAGTGCTAAGTTCTTTAACAGGTTTTAACTCCTATAATCCTCACACCTCTGAGGTAGCTGCTATGATTTTCCCCATTTTAAGTTGAGGACATAAATGCACAGAGGGAAAAGTAATTTGCCTGAGACCACGTGGCTAGCAATGAAGCAACATCACAGAAGGCTGATTTCACGCTTAGCACTGCTACAAACACTATGAACTAACTCATCTAATCCTCCCATGGCCCTAGGAGGAGGTAAGTGCTTCTATTACCTCCATTTTACAGATAAAGACATGAAATGCAGAGGAGCAGATAACTTGCCCAGAAAGCAGAGGAACCAGGACTCAACCAAATTCACTGGTCTCTAAAGGCCTCACTCTTGACCATTTTGTGGCTGCATGAGATGCCAAGTTTGGTTTCCTCCCATCCCTCTGCTTGAAGGCCTTTTTTTCCTAGGGTCTGCCAAATGATTAGACAGCTGAGGCTTGACTGATGAGGGCAATTTGAGAGAAAAGTCAACTTCTGCTTCTCCTTTAGGAAAATTTCTATAGTAAAAACACTAATTATTGATCACCCACAGTGTGCCATGGGCTGTACCAAGCAGCTTACATATTCCTATAAAGTAGGCATTGCTATTCCCATTTCACAGATGAGAAAACTGTAAATGAGAGAGATCATTTGACTTGTCCAAGAGCTGGGACTCTAAGACCAAAGCTCAAGTTCACTCTATTGCCTCTCTTTGCAGATTCCACAAAACCACTGAGCTGAGAAAAATCCAGGCCGCCATTCTCCCCATTGGCCCTTGACACCCCTACTTACCAATGGCGCCCAGAGTGACAAGTGGGTTCTGCCGGGGGCTGATGTGCTTGTCGTAGGGACGGTTTCCATACATGTGGGCGGCGCTGTTGACCAGCCAGGTGATGTTGAGTGAGATGGTGTAGCGGAGGATGGAGGCCAGGAAGTAAGAATTCCACACACTCTCTCCCCAGACATACCAGGGCACCAGCGTGGGGACCACAAAGCACATGAGCACCACAGAGACCTTGTAGTACCTACAAGCAGGATATCATGTCATCATTATGCACCTATTGATGACGTGGGAACATGCTGAGCAGGTTACAGGAAAAATCAGAAAAATGCCCAAGGAGGGGACTGTGCCTGTCATCTCCTTCAACTTGTTCTGTATAAAGGAGAACCCTGCTGTGTGTCACTCTGTGAGGGGGTCACAAACCCCTGTACTTACAAGGGCTAGGCAAGTGTCACAAATTTGAGAACTAGGACACACAGAATGCTCCAGGAAGTGGTAGTACACTATTTCAATTTAAGATAATCAACACTGTGCTGGCCAAACCCATGCATATTAGAGCTACATTTCTCCTACAAGCCACCAATTTGAGACAGCTCCTAGAAAAAAAATTTTTTTTAAAATTTTTTTGGAGGGGGGTGCTGGCCGGTACGGGGATCTGAACCCTTCACCTTGGTGTTATCAACACTATGCTCTAACCAACTGAGTTAACAAGCCAGCCCCAAGAACACCTAGGGACTTTTTTTTTTTTTTGTCAGCTGGCCAATATGAGAATCTGAATGCATGACCTTGGTGTTATAAGGCTGCGCTCTAACCAGCTGAGCTAACCAGCCAGCCTGGGATTTCTTTCATTAATCAACCTGATATTCAGGTTTTCTTGAATAATTTCAAGAAATATTCAGTATTTCTTGAGTAATTTTAGGTTCACGACTCTGTACCAACTCAGCTCAGTAAACAGGTAGATGAACCCCACCAAAAAAACGTTCTCTTCATCAGAGATTATATTCCAAGACAGCATAAAAAATAAGTGTAGAAACAGGCATGGCCACATAAGAAGTAATCATAAAAACCAAACCACTGATAGTTTGATTTCTGGACCTTTGTATCCAGCAAGCGTTTACTGAGCACCTACTATGTGCCAGGCCCTGAGTATTACTGATACAAGAGCTGAGTGCTGGTGGTACAAATTAGACGTAGTCCCTGCCCCAGGCTTCAGCCAAGTGGAACCACTGTTTACCACCCTCCTGCCAAGCAGGGCTGCTTCAGTGCAGGGACAGAGGAGGGCTGTGATCGAAAGTGTGCATAGCTATTTCCTCCCAGCCTCCCACTGGCTAACCACACTTCTGGAAGGCCTCCATGAAGATGCATATGTATCACCTGGGAGGTGGCAGTGTGTGAGGGCATGCAATCTGGTAGGGGCAGGACTTTGACTGGAGTCCAGATCTGATTATGGACATCGAACATACCTCTTTTTATTCTTTCATTCTTCTCCTGTGCACAGTTAGATGGTCCCCCCAAAAGCAGGGCACAAGGCAAGGGCTTGTGTGGGGGTAGTTTGCTTTGGGAAGTGAGCTCAATTAACAGAGATTGGGGCAAATGGGAAGAGTGAAACAAGGGGGAAAGCCAAGCCCGTGTGCATTATTGGGCCGGCCAGGGCTGTGGGCAACTGAACTTAGATCTCAATGGGACAGAATATACCTCAGAACTATCGTCTCAGGGAATGAAAGAATATTTTTCCATTAGCTCCAATGGCCCCTTGGTCAAGGGATGCCGCATGGGATACTGGCTGCCTCACACTTCCAGATTTGCCTGGCTCAGGACAGCTGAGTGGGTTCCACAGGCATCTCAGGTGGAGGCGGCAAAGCAGCCCAGGGCAGGAAGTAAGAAATACACTGTACTGCCGAGCCAGGTGCTGGTGGGTTACATGCTGCAGTGACGGCCAGAGTGAAGAGCTGGGCTGGGAATAAGAGCCAGGAGAAGTACCCCACACAGGTAGTAATTACAACACCTCACAGGGCTGTCGTGAGGACCAAATACTAATAGCTGATGCATGCTACGTGCTGACTATATGCCAGGACTGTTCTGAGACCTTTACATTTGCTTCTAACAAAAACTCCCTGAGGAAGGGACCATTATCACCCCCATTGTACAGATGGGGGAATTGAGTAACCCAAAGTCCCAGGACAAATAAGGGTAGGATCAAAATTCAGGGCCGGCCCGGTGGCGCACTGGATAGTGCGCCGCTTGGGAAGCGCATCGGCGCTCCCGTCCGAGGGTTCGGATCCCACATACGGACCGGCTCCCGCTCACTGGCTGAGCGAGGCGCGGGAGCAACACCGAGGCTTGTGATCCCGTTGCCGGTCCCCGGTCCGGTACGGGGGCAACACTGAGGGTTGCGATCCGTTGCCGGACACGGAAAAAAGACAAAAAGACAAAAAAAAAAAAAAAAAAAAAATTCAGACCCAGGCAGAATCACTTGAGTGACCATCATGCTCGCAAATCATCATGCCTTGCAAATGAAATCGTGTATGTAAGTGTGCTTTATAGATTGCTGGCTGTACCTAAGTGTTAGTTCCCATAATGATAGTTATTTTTATTGGGCAACATATTAAGCCATCAGCACCTATTTTCCAGTCACTGGGATACAGGATGGCTGCATTTTAGTGGAAAGGGGGTGCCTAGGAGGTCAGATGAGTGGGCTGTAGTTGGAGGCAAAGACAACAGACAAAAGGGCCTCATGGTCTTGGAGTGGGCTCCCTGGAGTCCCATGCAGAAGGCTTTTAGAGAGTGTTCTCAAGACATACCTATAAGGAAGGGAAGAAGGCAGCATTGGGCGGAGGGAGAAGCTCACCCACAATGAGTTTCAGCAGATCCCAGGGGGTTCTCTGGGCTGGAAGACCTTAAGAGTTGTTCCAAATTGAAAGGTATCACTGCATTGTCCAGCATTGGCCTCAAGGGGCCCCTGGATGGGTGAACCCTTGGGTGAGGCAGGTCCCTGTAGGCGAGGACAATTCCCAGAAAAGATGCGGGGGGGCGGGGGGCAAGAGCAGCAGCTGGAGAGAGCCCTTGGGTGGAGCTCACAGGCCCTGCACTGGCCAAGGGCCCTGGGGTCTGGGGGAGTGTGTGAAGAGGCAGAGGCTCTGACGAGAAAGTGGAAGAGGTGGCCAGAGCCAGGGGCCACTACTGCCACCTCTTGTCTGCACCTCTGAGGAGGAAGGAAAGCAACTGGACATTGCCAACAGGGGGCACTTGGCAACTCAGGTGGCTACTTCCCCTCCTCCACTCTCTGGGTTACAACCCAGGCCTTTCAAAGGAGCTTCTCCTAGTCCTGTTCTGAGCCATGGTCTTGACCCCTCAGTTTGCTCCTGAAAAGAAAAGGAAGAAAGAAGACATATGTCGAGGGTTTGCTCTGTGCTGGGCACTGGGCACATATCTCCCTTAATCCTTGCAGCAGACTCAGTAGATGTGCCCAAGCAATGAAGGCGCCGAGGCTTAGAGAGGGGCTGTGGCTTCCCCAGGCAGAGGCCGAGGCCCTGCAGAGGCTCCCTGCTCTGCCTGACCCTGTGCAATCGACTTTCTCTGGTTTCACTCAGGCCCTGTCTGCCTCCTCCCTCTGAACTGTTTAAGGAGCCACCTGCCTGCCTCCCAAGAGCGCCGAGAAAAAGCACTGGGGCTTCACCAACTAACACAACCTCTATCCAGTCAGATTTCCTCTTCCTCAAAGAAGACGCTCTCTAAAAAAAGTCACTGTCCTCATTCCGACACAGCCACGGCAGATCTAATTATAGGGTTGTTCTCCGTTCTTCCTGGTAATTGGATAGGATTCCTCTTTGTGTTTGCAGTAGAATGAATGGAAGAGGAGGGAAATTTTAGGGGGCACAGTGAGTCTGGGTGGGATTTTTAGTGAGATGGGTCCTGATGCTGAAAACTATCTGAAAACTCTCCCTGACCATTTCAAAGACTCTGCAAATCCTTCCTGCATATCCCAGGGACTGCTCCTTCCTCCCACGCACCATTAGCCTCGAACATCTGGTCTCCATTTAATTACAGTCACTGGCCGTGGTGCCTCAGAACAAGCGCTGAGATGGCCGCCCCACTTCCTTGTCTAATAACACTCAAATGTGACACTCTTGCCAAGGGTCCGTGGAGCACTCCATGCAGCCCTCCAGCACCCAATCCTTCCACATTGAAAAGATTTCCTTTCTTCAGCTGTCGGTAAGGAGGAGGGCTGGAGAGGGGTGGTTGACAGTTGCCCTGTCTTCACTAAATGGGTTTTTTAATGCTGTAAAGCATCACAGAACATTTAACCACTCAACTTAGCCACTTCCTAGCTGTGTGACCTTGAGTGCATTATTTAATTGCACTGAGCCTCAGGTTTCTCTTCTGTAAAATGCTGTACTAACAAATTTATTGACTGACTACTATGTGCCAGGTTCTGTCCTAGCACTGAGGAAAGTGAACAAAATATAAAAATCCCTGCCCTTGTGGAGCAAGGGTATTCTGGTAGAGATCTATATGTCTGGTGTATTCTAGTAGCAAAGTCAGCAAATGAACAATATAAATAAAATATAGAGCGTATTAGTGGTAAATACTGAGAAAAAAATAAAGCAGAGAAGGAGAATATGGTATATTAAGGGCAGGTACTGAAATTTAAAAATAGGGCATCTAGGGAAGGCCTCACTGACACTATGGTTTTTGAGTAAAGACTTGAAGGAAGTGAGAAGCTGGCCTGTGGCCAAATGGGGCCAAGGAAACCACAAGTACAAAAGCCCTGAGAACATTCAGGGAAGAGCAGAGTGTGGGGGCTGGAGCAGATGAACAAGAAGCAGAGCTGTAGGAGATAAGGTGGGAATAAGGAGCCAGGTCTAGAGGGTCTCAGGCTGCTGCAATGATCCAGGTAAGAGAAGATGGTGGCCTGAACCAGGATGGGAGTCGGGGATGGTGAGAAATGGGCACATTCTGCCTATACTTCAAAAGTAGAGTGACAGGACTTATTAGACTCCATGCTGGAGATGCCATCAGCTGATAAGGAGAAGAATGGAGAAGGAGCATATGAAGAGCTCAGTCTCAGGCTCGGTAAGAGGGAGATGCCCCATCCACTCAAGCAGGGGTGTGGGTATACAGGTCTGGAGTTCGGAGGTGCTCTGGGGAGAGGCGGGGATGGGAATAGAAATTTGGAACACATCAGCCTACTAATGCATGTTGCTCACATACATTTTTGCGTTTGACTCCTTCAATAGTCCTGTTAGGTAGTTTTATAACCTCTCCTGCTTTGCAGAGGTTCACAGAGATCATGGACTCGCCACACCGGTTGTACAGAGCATAGGCAGGGTTCAAACTCAGTTCTTAAACTGTGACCGTCTGCTGCTTCCAAGAATAACCTGCTGCTCACTCATTCAACCAAGAACAGGTCACAGGGGAGATGTAAACTTACCCGGAGCTAAACTGGGTTGGAGAATCCAATGTAGCCCTTGCCCTATGAGTTGCATGTATTTGAGTAAAAATATTGTCACCTCAAGGTCAGAAGGAGACATGTACATGAGCTAACCTGAGCTTCCTCCTATTTCTCGACTGCACCACATCCCCCTGTCCCGTGTCTATGACACTCTTCCCCAGCCCTGGTGACTTAACTTTTCCAAGTATCAGCCTAACCATCACTTCCTCTTGGAGGACTTCCTTGGTCCCCTTGGACAAGGCGAGGTGCCCTGCACAGTATTCCTATGGCACATTGTCCTCATCCTCAGTATCCACACCTGCTGGCTTAATGGGCAGTCTCACCTGCTAGGTCAGTGCTCGAAACCCTGACTGTACATTAGAATCAACTGGGGAACAATTAAAAATAACTGATGTTGGGACTCACTGCAGACCAATCGAATCAGAATCTCTGGTCTGGGCGTTGCTATTTTTAAAGCCTCCCCATTGCAAACATCGACAATAGCCTCCCTCTGATGCGTCCCCATCCTTTCTTTCCTGCTAGAATGTCCAGATTTTGTTCAGATATCCAAATGTTCAAGTTTCAGCCATGTCCTTCAGGGAATGTACACCCTACCCAGGGCACAAATTCTTATTGGTTTCAGGCAACTGTGGTGATCTCATTCACTTTGCCAATAATTAATTTAGGAATGGGGCATGTGACATAATAGCAGCCAACAAGATATGAGGAAAAGGCTGGCCATAATTTTAAAAAACAAAAATAAGTGTTGGCAAGGATGTGGAGAAATTGGAACTCTCATGCAGTGCTTGTGGGAATGTAAAATGGTGCAGCCACTGCAAAATTTAGTGGTTTCTCAAAATGTCAAATATCAAGCCATCATATGACCCAGCAAATTCCACTCCTAGTGTCTATCCAAAAGAATGGAAAGCAGGGACTTGAGCAGATATTTTGTATACCCACCTTAACAGCAGCATTATTCCTAGTAGCCAAAAGGTAGAAACAATCCAAGTGACCATCAATAGATGAATAGACAAAATGTATGTACATATAATGGAATACTATTTAGCCATTAAGAAGAATGAAATTTTGATATATGCCACAGCATGGATGAACCTTGAAAACATTATGCTGAGTGAAATAAACCAGACGCAGAAGGACAAATAGTATATGATTCCACTTACATGAGGCACCTAGAATAGGCAAATTCATAGAGATAAAGGAGAACAGAAGTAACCACTACCTGTGGAGGGGTGAGAAAGCTATTGTTTAATCGGTAGAGAATTTTTATTGTGAATGATTTAAAAGTTTTGTGTATTATGCTGATGGTTATACAACACTGTGAATGTACTTAATGCCTCAGAATCGTACACTTATGAATGGTTGAAGTGATAAATACTGTTATGTATATTTTACCACAATAAAAAGATACAAAGAAATATTTTCCTTAACAATAGAAAGAGCACTCAAACAGGAATAGTTTCTCTTTTCCACAGTGACACCAGTCTTGCTACAGCCTTATGTGACTGTGACAGGAAAAAGCCTGAAAAACAAAGCTGACCCCTTTGGCTGTCGGAGCAGAAAGATGGAAAGGTCCTTGAATACACTGTTGAGTCACTAAACTAACCAATCCTGGAGTGGCTTTATCCCTGACATTTTACTCGGGGGGTGAAGTATTTTCTGTTGTCCAAGCCAGATGAATGAAGATTTTCTGTGCTGTAGCTAAAAGCATCCTAGTACACCGGGGTGGACACTGTGATGTGCCACCCAGATCCCCTCTCAGGACTAACACACTTGTCCTCCCAGTTGCTGGCAGCACTGCCTCCGGTAGAGAGAGCCGCCTCGCTCTGGGTCATGTCCCTTCCTAGGTTGGCTGATGCCTCCACTGAGACTGATCAAAGCCCGGCTTCTTCCCTTACCCATGCCCGCTTCCGTCCTTCTTCCAGAGGTGTTGATCCCAAGGACGTGCCCCAGCAGGCTTTCTACCATGTGATATCCATCTCAGAGCCAGTTTCTGGGGTAACTAGACCTGCGACATGGATCCACTGCTGGGCTGGCAGAGTCCGGCAGAAAGCCGGACTCTCCAGGGTTCAGCAGAGGGATTCCCACAGGCACACCTAACTATTTGTGGAATGACTAAATGAATGATACTTTGGTTAATAAATGATGAGTTCTCAGCTTCTCAGGAAAATAACTCTACAGTGACTTCAGTAGCAAAGAGCATGAGAAATAAGATGCCAAGGTTTCAAAAAAAACATAACCAAACCGTAAATGTGCAGCTTGCTTTTGGGTTCTGCAAGAGATGCTTATCTCTTGAATTGGTGCTAACATAGGATTGTGTACATAAAGCCAACAATGTGATTAAAGAGATTCTTGCTTATTCTTCCTTATAAGGCCCCAACCCCAAGCTAGCACTGGTTTCATTTTGAGGCTTCCTACCCCAGTTTATTTATTTTTAATTTTTTTTCTTTTTTATTGTAACATAGTTGATTGCACATATCTGTGGGTACTGAGTTGAATATCAATACCTATGTGCAATATGTGATGCTCAAATCAGAATAATTAGTATATTCAACAGTATACAATGTAATTGTTTTTCATGGCCCTTTACCAATTCCTCCCTTACCCCTCCCCCTTTCCCACCTCTGGCAACCTCAGTTCTGTTCTCTCCTTTTGAAAGTTCAACATATTTTTGTGATTGTTGTATCTTTCTTTTTTTTTTTTATTGGTTAATTTTTTAGCTCCCACTTATGAGTGAGGACATGTGGTATTTCTCTTTCTGTGTCTGGCTTATTTCACTTAACATGATTTTCCCCAAGTTCATCCACATTGCTGTGAATAGCAATGTTTCATTCATTTTTATGGCAGACTAGTATTCCATTGTGCATATATTACACATTATCTGTTTTGCAAAAAATTCTTTTTATTGTAACATACTAGATTGTACATATCTGTGGAGTACAGAGTTGAATATCAATACTCGTGAGCAATATATGATGCTCTAATCAGATTAATAGTTATATTCAATAATCTACACTGCCATTTTCCTTATCCAGTCATCTGACAATGGACATTTAGGTTGGTTCCAACTTTTGGCTATTATAAACAGAGCTGCGATAAACATGGGAATGCAGGTATCTGTCACCTCTCCCCCAGGGTGACAGAGATGCAAAGGATTACTCAAAGCCCATTTCTTCTAAACAGTGAGAAGCCCCGAAGGGGTTAAACTTCCAGGAACCCTCAAGAGAGAGACGTTCCTCCTTGGAAAATAACACCGAACTAGGGTTCTCTCTCAGTGTTTATTCTCCAGGCCAGAAAGTTACAGAAAAGGAACATAGTTATAAAAAGAACAGTAAGATAATTGTCACAGCAACAATCATTAGGTTTAGCTGCACCAAGGACATCTGCCCTGAGAGCCAGCAATTTTGCTGTGTTACAATTCTTTATCTACAACAGAGAGTTTAGTCCAGGGAAAGTTTCCTGCCTTTTGCAAGCTTAACATTTCCATGTGTAATTCTAAAAAGTTAGGCCCTGTGAAATACATTTGCTTTATAAATGTTAGTATACTCTACAGGTATCCCTTTGACATGAAGATTTCTATTCCTCTGGTTATACACCCAGCAGTGGAATTGCTGGATCATATGGTAGTTCTATCTATAGTTGTTTGAGGAACCTCCATACCATTTTCCATAATGGCTGCACCAATTTACAGTCCTGCCAACAGTGTAGGAGGGTTCCCCTTTCTCCACATCCTCGCCTACATTTGTTGTTCTGTCTTTTTGATACTTGCCAGTCTAACTGGCATGAAATGATATCTCAATGTGGTTTTGATTTGCATTTCACTGATGCTGAGTGATGCTGAGCATTTTTTTCATGTGTCTGTTAATCATTTGTATATTGTCCTTTGAGAAATGCCTATTCAGCTCCTTTGCCCATTTTTAAATCAGGTTATTTGTTTTTTTTTACTGTTAAGTTGTTTGAGTTCCTTGTATACTCTGGATATTAATCCTTTGTCAGATGTATAATTTGCCAATGTTTTCTCCCATTCCATAGGTTGTCTTATCACTCTGTTGTTTCTTTTGCTGTGCAGAAGCTTATTAGTTTGATATGATTATATTTGTTTATTTTTCCTTTTGTTGCCTGTGCTTTGGGGGTCATATTCATACAGTGCCCAGTCTTACTTCCTGAAGTGTTTCTCCTATGTTCTCCTTTAGGAATTTTATAGTTTCAAGTCTTATATTTAAGTCTTTAATCCATTTTGAGTTGGTTTTGGTGTAAGGCGAGGTAGATGTCTAGTTTCACTCTTCTACATGTGGGTGTCCAGTTTTCCCAGCACCATTTCTTTTTTTTTTCCTTTTTGTCTTTTTTTCGTGACTGGTAACGGGATCCCAACCCTCGGTGTCGCGCCCGCACCGCGCTCAGCCAGTGAGCAGACCAGTCTCTATATGGGATCCAAACCCTCGGCGGGAGTGCCGCCACACTCCCAAGCGCCGCACTCTACCGAGTGTGCCACCGGACCGGCCCACAGCACCATTTCTTGAAGAGGTAGTCTTTTCCCCAATGTATGTTCTTGGTGCCTTTGTTAAAGAGCAGTTAGATGTAGTTTTGTGGATTGATTTCTTGGTTCTCTATTCTGTTCCATTTCTACCCCAGTTTAAGTAAAAAATTTCTAAGCATGAGCTTCCAGGTCATTCTCTGAGTTGCCAAATATGATAAAATTTTGATATATTTAACATTAACCACCACTCTAACAGGTTTGGTCTTGGTTTTAAATGTGAGTGGCTTCCTCTCTGTCCTTCTATGAACACTCAGACTTTCTGTGAACACTGAGATAGGAGAAGAATCCTAAAATCAAGGAAGAAAAAGAAAGGGGTAAGGACTGGAGAGAAGGGGTGTTATGAATCCAGGAATGACCCAAGGAATATAATGCTTTCTACCATAGATCTGAAACCAGAGACCCAAATGTTTTAGCCAAAAACACAACAGCAAAAGCATTTGTATTCACTTCACAGATAATTCTAGAGCAGCTTTGTATAGCTTGAAGGTGACAGTTTATAAGGACAGGTCCACAACAGATGTCAAAAATCCTCCAGTCCCACCACCTCACAATTCTTCATCCCACCAATACAACAATTGGGAAGATGTTTTTCACCATTTAGTTCAGGACATGGAGTCCATTGTCACACAATCAAATGCCACTGCACAGAACAATGCCCCAATCCAAGTAAGCTTCAGCCATAATACACAAACATAGATATGGGCACTAAACTTTCAACTTCTTCAACTCTTTGAAGAATATCCTCATTCCAATAAACTGGATTACAATAAAGAAAACTGAAACATTAAGAATAGCCTTGAGAACAAAAATTTTTTCTATGGAGAAGAAAGGATTTGGGATTTCTTCTTTTTCAAGTCTGGGTGTGACAAGCATCTTACAACCCTCATTTTTCTTTGAATGAAAGAGAAATTCCTGTTCTTTCTCTGCAAGCATTTTCCTAGTGCTTTGCTAACCCTAAACACAGCAGTCCAGAGACGGTGGTGTGTGAAATCTTCCAAGTGAAATCTATCAGAGTGTCAAGGAGGGGGCAATGACCTGTTGACCTCCAAGGGGGTCAGCCTGAGGAAATGTGAAAGAAGCAAACACCACAATGGGTGAGAAAGAAATTACAGCCCTGCCTGTGTCATAATGATGAGAAATGAGCTGTCACTGGCATCTTGATTAAACACTTAAAGCCTCACCAGAAATTCATTTTCTCTACGAATTTTGCATCTTGCAGGGGACCAGGAAAAATCATGTGGATGCTTACTAAACATTTATTTAGAGGACAAATGATATGCCCTGGCAGACTGTAAATGTATGGAATGTTCTCTCCCCCTTCCCCTGTCCCCTCTGGCTTTGCCTACGGGGGCGGGGAGTGTGAATTATGTGATGTGTTTGGATGCAGATCTGAAAATGGGAGCCCATTTATGGGGGAGCTCTTTGGAGTTTTGCAGAAAATCTTCCAGACTCTTTGAATTAAGTTGAACGTGGGCTTTGCCTCTTGTGTGCAGTATCTTTAAGTGAAGACATTTGTGATTGCTGAGTTTGAAGTATTCTCTAAAAGTGGTAATCAGACCACTCCAGATCCGGCTTTGATGCTCCATTAGTCCTGACATCACCTCCCCTGTGCTACTCATGATAAGCATTCCTGTAGAAGAAAACCTTTTAATTGGAACATCTAGTTGCATAATCTGCATCTTCTGGATGCATCTCCTCCCCAGTGGAGGGAGCAGAGATGGCAAACCACTGCTTCACAAAAGCATCTCTTTTGCAACCTTGCAATGCAGTGGGGAAGAGACATATTGTCTCTCTGCCTTTGGCTGTATTTTCTTTTGAAGTCTGAATGTGAAGGTTTCTTGCATCCACCCATTTCAATTTAATTTGTCTTTGCACAAACAGCTTGCATTAATTCACTAAGCAGCACTTGAAAAGATAAACACAATCATTTCAGAATTCCAACAGAAAGAGCATTATTTCTACCTCATTAACAAAGAAGTGCTTAAAGAAAATATCCAGGTATGATAATTGCTAAGAGGGTGTGATGAAGGGTAAAAGGCCTTTTTTCTTTTTCAGAGCCTGCTTCCATCATAGTAGATGACAAGTTCTTTGAGGGCAGGGCTCTGTCCGTAGTTCTTAGTTCAGGGCTCTTGTACACAAAAAGCTCATTCACACATATAAAGTAAGGTAAATCATAACTAAAGCCAAAATGTTTCATTATTTTAGTTATTATTTCAGTTATACTAAGTTTCCATTTATATTGTCAGAGCTAGGGCTCAGATACTTTAAGCCCATTGTACAGACTGGGTCCCCAGACCCCTCATACTCCAGGCTGGGTCCCCAAACCCCTCACATGCAGGTCCATGCAAGGTAATTGGGAAAGATTCCGGGAGCTGTTGGCAGATGGCACGAGCTCAGTCCTCAGCAGCAGCAGCTTAAAGGTCCGGTGGTGGCGGTGGCCTTAGGGAGGGTCTCAGGGGCACTAGCAGCAGCAGCCTCCAGCAGCAGTAGCGGCCTCCCCATGGCATCCCGGGGGTGGGGGGCCGTGGATCAGAGCCACTCATCCTTCATACTTAAGTCCACAACCCAGGACACCTGGGTGCACATGCGCACTCACACTAGACAATAACCAAGGAACACCTGAGCGCACGTGCCTATTTACATCAAATGCTCGGCAGGATTCTGAACATCTGAGGGGCCCTGACCACTTTCCTATATTTTCCCAACAACATAGTAGGTGTCCAGTAAGTAGATGAATTGTTGAACTGCACTAGAAGGAATGGAGGGTAAGGATCCATTTGTCTTTGGCAAAAGCAATCAGGTCAGTTTCCCCTCCCAATTGTTCGGTACTTAGAGCTTCTCTATTCCTCTCAACAGAAATTTAGGTTGATTAGGCCGGGTGTCATGCTGGGTCCCTAAGATTCTTTGTCTCTGTTTCTCTCTCTCTGTCCTCCCTCCCTCCCTTCTTTATTAGTTATCAACTGTTCTCATTAAATTATATGAACAACAGACCAACGCCTGATGGTATGTAGTACATGGTGACTAAAATGAAGCAAAATCACTTGCAAAATAATTTTTTAAACAAAGTGGCTGTATTTCCACTTTCTGTCACTCTTAAAACTGCATTCCACTTTCATCCCCGCTCTCCAAGATAAATTGATCACTCCAGGAGAAAACATAACCACTTTTCTTAATATAGGACTCCTGAAATTGTGGGCAAACTATTTTGCGTATTTCCATTTTTCTCAGGCTCAGTCTATGACTTTCACCAAATTCTCAGAGATAATCAATCCCCAAAAGAGTAAAAGCCCAATATATCTGAAGGGTAACTGCTGTTTTCTTTGATGATGATGATGTTATTTAACTGATTTTCTTCGTTTATGCTAGGATCTGGCCTAGGATTTAAGTAAAAAAATTTAATACAATTTAAAGAGTGGTCCTTTTAAAAATGATATAGTCATCTCTACATTTTTTGGTAGTAAGAGTTTTAAAGGACCTACAGTGATACTAGGTAGCAGTGAGTATGCATGTGTATGCACATGTATGCTCCCCTAATCGTTCTAGCCTACACATATGTGGATCCTGTGCTGAAAGAATAATCACCAACTGACAGATACAACCCTCCGCCCCCACTCAGGGAAGCACGTTTAATTCCCAAAGTCTAACAACCATCAATAATAAGCTACTCACAGCAGCCAGCCAGGCTGTATGTGGGAAGAAAGCCAATGAAGTCATTTCAGTCAACTGCATGATCAATATCAACTGATGCAGCTGCATTGATGAGGTAGGCTGGCCATTTTTCTTGTGGAGGGCAAAAATGAACAGGCTGATACAACACAGCTTCTTCATTTCTCATGTAAAAGACATGACCCTCATGCACACACAGGCCTTCTAAAGATCACATGGCTTCTATTCCTGTATTCAAGCTGCATTGTCCTTACAAAGTTCTCTAGGCCGTCATCGCAAATCAGCTCAAAATCGGTTTCCTCCACAAAACCTAATGCAACAGATTTCCTCTCAACTATGACTATTGTAGTATTCAACAACACTTCAGTACAACTGCGCTGTAAAAACTCAAGAAGACAATCATTTTAGATAACTGAGTTTTCCTGCCAGTTGAGAGTATGTATACATGTTCAATTACCCAAACTGTTTTTCCTTTTAAATCATATGTGGAAATCATTACTCATCTGCCTTCTCAATCAGAGTTTATGGAACAAAACTTGACCTTCCTTGATAGTGATGAGTGCCTTAGCCTGGGTTTCCCAGAAGGAAAAGCTCATGCACTACTATTTTATAAAAGGAATTGAGTCCAGGGAAATAGAATGGGAAGGTGGGGTAGCTGGCAGGACAGTGTGTTACTGAGCTGGCAGTATCTGCTATGATGGTTATCTTCATTTATTTACAGATCTTTGGTTTTATTCCAGTTAAATTAAATTATTGGATAGCAGAGTTTCGGAGAGGTGAGATGCTACTATATTTAGTTTTCACTCCACCATGTGTATTTGAACGTACTGATATTGTTATACTGCCTATAATTTACTTGAAGATTCTGCAGAATAAATAGTGCGAGAGGTGTGTGTGAGTATGTGTGTGTGTGTGAGAGAGAGAAAAACAGAAAAACAGAAAGAGAGAGAGAGAGAGAGAGAAATTCCTCACCCTGGGGCAGTTCATTAACACATGAAGTGCCCTAATCAGGCATCCACTCTTCAGGCATGCTTATTTAGCATCTAACAAGCTCAGTTCACATACAGTCCATTACAAGGCTTCAATTATTTCTACCTCCAATCACCTCTAAAGAGTTTATAGTTAAGAGAAATGAATTTTCACTAGTAAAATAAGTGGTGTTTGAAACATTTGGACTGGCTAGAAATACTGCACAGCCCCCTCCCAGCAGCGTGTATTCTTCAGGGTGTCCTTACCTAGGGCTTTGCTGCATCCCGTGTCCAGCCACCGACAGGATTCTGTTGGTGGATTCTGACTAGAGGGTGAGCTGCTTGTGCCCTTAGAATATACTGCTGCAGCATGCCTTTCATGCCAGGGGCCTGTCAGGGTGTCCACAGGGCAGGAGGTGGGGCTTTGCCAAGCTGACAGATGCTTCGCATGGCTGTTTTTGTCCCTAACTGCTGTTTGTGGTAGCATTTGGTCTGAAACATGGGATTCTTTCATAGGGAAGACCCATGGCCTTCCTCCTCCTCTCACACTGGAGTCACCCAAGGTCAGTTCACAGCAGACGTGGCTAAATATGTCTCCTGTGGGACCACCTATGTTTTTGTCGTCCTTTCAAAGGCCACCCTTTTGAGGGCAGCATGCATACTGGAGAAGATTACTGTTTGTTGGTCGTGGCTGTGCATGAGGGAGGTAGAACTCCAGGCTGCTGACACATCATTTGACGAGTGGAGTCCTCAAGGAGCTTATGGTCTAATGAGAGAGCTATACAGTGGACTATTTTAATATAAAATGATAAACAAAAAGGTGAGTTACGCCCACACTATTACAGACCTGTGGAGGAGGAGCACTTAGCTCACCCTAGGATGCTGGGTCTCAAACTCTTTGGTCTCAGCACCCTTTTACATTTAAAAAATATTGAGAACTCCAAAGAGCTTTTGTTCGTGTGGGCTATGGCTGTTGATATTTACTGTATGGGAAATTAAAACTGAGACATATTTTATTCATTAAATATTAGTATATGTTAATAATATAAAATTACATATTATATATAAAGTATTACATAAAAACATATCTGTGTATTTGTTAACATAAATATTAAATTTATCAATTCATTAAAACAACAACACTAAACCTATTATATATTAACATACATAACATGTTTTTATGAAAAAGAACGATATTTTCCAAAGCAACAAAAAAAATTGAGTGTGAAGAATGTCATTGTTTTACATATTTTCAAATCTCCTGACTGTCTGGCTTAAGAGAAGCAGCCAGATGCACATCAGCTTCTGCAGCCAGTCTGTTGCAATATGTTGTCTTGGTTGAAGTCTGTGAAGAAAACCTGCCTCACACAGATGTGCAGTTGAGAAAGAGAGGACCTCACGGACCCCCTTTCAGGGTCTGGGGACCCCTTCTCCTCTGCCACCCAGAGTCCTTGGACCACATATTGAAAGCTGCTGACCTCAGCTTCCTGGAGGTAAGTTTTGAAGGAAGAGTAAATGTTGCTAGGTGAAAACCACAAAGAGAACGTGACAAGTCAGTGCTTCTCAAAAAAAAGCACTGTGCATCTGAATCACTTGGGGCCTGGGGTGGGGCTTGAGATTCTGCATTTCTAGCAAGTTCCCGAGTGATACTGATCCTGCTGGTCCTGGAACCACACTTTGAGGAGCAAGAATCTAAGCCTCAGTAATAGCATGAGCAAAGGCACAGTGTCACGGAGCAGCCTGAAGTGGGAGAGGAATGGCGTTACTAGAAAGTGAAGTGCAAGGTGGATGTACCAAGAGATACGATAACCATGGCTGTGTCGGGAAGGTTAACAGTTGTAACTCTTCCCAAGGGGAAGTTATTAAGTAGGTTTTAAGCAGGAGATAACTGGCTCACAAGCAAGCATACTTTCTTATTCTGAATAACTCAGAACTGCAATAAAATACAAAACATACAAGCAAAGTAAGTAGGCAATAGAGTAAAGTGGAGAAAGAAGAAAGATAATATTCCCTACGAATATTATTACAGCATAGCTCAGCAGAAGGAGCATGTAATTTTTGGACTAAGACAGAGTTGGGTTCAAATTCCAATTCTGCCACTTACAAATGTTACTGAGTTACTAACTCAGAGCCTCAGATTCTGCCATGTATAAAGATCTGAGAGATATGAATTATATGCACATAGAACAGAGTTTGGCGCATAGTATACTCCATACACCGAAATCAATATGATAAAGAATGTTACCGAGATGATAAGATAAAAACTGGAAGCTATTATGGTTGTTCTAAGATTAGATGTACACTTATACTGAGCTTATCACGATTTAGTATTTCTAAGAGCAAAAGGATTCTGCATGAGCACCTTAGAGGAATCACCTAAAAGCATGTTTGCCTGTTTCTGTGCAAGGCAGTGTCAGCTCATAGTGATACATAGTCACAGAGGAGGTGGGGACATGTTAGATGATGGAGGCAACAGGAAGGCTAGACCTCAGGCCTCAAGTTATCATCCCTTCTTCTGATACAACCTGTACCCAAACTTTCAATACAAAATTTCAATGGTTTAAATCTTAGTCCCCCACCCCCTTCTCTTTTCCTGATAATTGGTACAGGTAATAATGAGCAAAGGCACAAAGAAAAAAATATATTTGCATATTAAATACAAACATCACAGTTTTAAAAATCTCTGTCTGCCCAAGCACCTGCATTAGAAGGTGTTTCCTACTAGAAGGTGTTTCCTAATTTCTATTCCTCTTTTTCTCTGTAAACCCTTGACCTTCAGGATCCAGAAATCCCCTCACCACCACCTGGGATTCTGAGGCTTTTAACATCCCATTTTTGCCTGAAGTGTTGGTTATTACAGTCACGTATGATGGATAAGTGAAAGTTTTCATTATCACAAAAATCTAGGTTCTTAGTTGGGCAGAACTAGTTGGGCAGAATTTGAAAGTATGTGTGTGTGTGTTTATACATTTATAATGATAAATAAACAGACTTTCAAATTCTGTCCAACTAAGAACCATATATATATGGTTTTACTAAATCTCTTGATAGTTACAACATCCGAATAATTGTTTTTCTCTTCTTTAAAATGGAAGACAGATAAGAGTAGGTTTATAAGAGAAAGCCAAATGGCAGAAGAGATAGAATCTTCAGTGGAGTCAGTGGACATGTTTTAACAAATCCCATTATCTCAGCACTAAGATTCTTTTTATCCGTGTGGCAGGTTTGTTATTGTTTTATGG
This sequence comes from Galeopterus variegatus, assembly GCF_000696425.1. Classification (NCBI taxonomy): domain Eukaryota; kingdom Metazoa; phylum Chordata; class Mammalia; order Dermoptera; family Cynocephalidae; genus Galeopterus; species Galeopterus variegatus. The sequence continues at coordinate 83,082 of NW_007726589.1, read as the reverse complement.
GGAAATAGGCAATATGATTTGGACAGGGAGCCAGTCCAAAGCCATTTTCTGAAAGGATTTTGCTCATCTGAGATTGACAGTGATTTCTTTGGTCTCTCGTCTCTGGGAGGAATTCACCCCTTTTAATTTTTGTAATTTTAGTATTTTAGAATAAGAATTCAACTCTTTGAGCACCCTTCGCAATAAGGTGCTCTTTTCCCAGAAAGGGAGTTAGCCTACACTCCTTTTTATTTTTTTAATTTTCTGAACCCATGAAAGCATTTCTTTAAGAAAAGCAAGGAGGGAAGAAGGTGAACTTTCAGTTCTGAGGCTGGATTACATCAAATATCTAGGCGGTGGCCCCACTGGCCCTGCCTCCCGCCAGCCTATGGGCAGCAGCAGGATGGGATGACATCCTCTCCAGATGGGCGGTTCCCAGTGGCACTTTACAACTTGTCTGGGCAACTTGACAGTTCCTGCTCTTAACCTAGGATAGCTAGGAAGGAAAGGTCAAGTCTGGGCTTCCTCTCGCTGTCCCTCTCACTGTCAGTGATAAAAATTCAGTGATTCCCATTGACGATAAAGACAAAAACTTGAGAATGTCTACAAATAATCCAAACAAGAAACATAAAACCTACACAAAGAAAACTTCAAACATTTACTAAAGTACAGAGTCCTAACAGATGGATGAACTCCATTCCTAAAGAAGGGGAGCAGTCAGGAGGAGCCCTCGCCCTGCCAGTTACAAAAGACCATCACTTCCACGCAGACTTCTTCAAAGACCTCGTTCTGCCCTGCCCTCCTTTACTGTGAATTCCTTCAGCTCTAACTATCATCATCCACTACAGTGTCACTTTCATATACGAACGTGGAGGTCTCTGGCTGTTTCATAAGTATGTGTCTTTTCTTCCCAACTGAATTATAAGATGCATAAAAGCAAGGGCTATCTCCTTTTTCCCCTTTGTATCTCCCATACCCCTTAGAACAGAAATGCCTCTACTTACAAATTTTCCATTTGAAGAAGTTCATAGGTATGAATAAAGCAGGGTGGGAAAAGGTATCAGCTCTGCTCCCCACCAGCAGATGGTATTAGTGGCCATAAACATTCAACCACCTATGACATATGAACAGCACTTTAGAACCTAAAGTCTTCACCAATGAAACAGCTCCTATATAGTGCTGTGCATGTAGTTAATAACACAAATATTTATTGCATGTCTCCTCTGTATTTTTACATTATACAAGTATCTGCTCACCCAACAATATTGTAAGGTAGATATCATCACTATCACCATTTCATAGTTGTAGAAACAGAATCTCAGAGAGAGAATGGAAAAACTGGGATCTTTTGATTCCAGGATCATATTTCACCTCTCCCTCCATAGCTGCCTCCTTGTGTTGACTGACTGAATAAATAATCCAGTGCTCACATAGATGATAATTCTGCCTATGCATCACACAGTTAAAAAAATGGCTTGGTTTTTGAATCCACATCTGTTCCTTTATATAATGTTATCACTAAGTCTCACCATGGTGTGTCTGTCTTCTGACCTTCAGAATACCTCCAGGGACATAGAAAGTGCATGCAGCATCAAGCAGCACTTTTTGGAGAGGTGTCAGTGAGTATGTGACAAAGCTAAATGAGGCATTCAAGGAAGGGTGACTTTTAAGATGTGTCCTTGGTGCCATTCACAAAGCATCTCATGGTGTGGCCTCTTAGTTGAGGGCTCTTCCCTGTCTCTGGACATTCTTTGTACCAATAAAGAACAAAGAAAACAGCTGAGATGTCTACCCTGGCTTGTTCAGCAAAGGTTTAATTTCTCCAGAGCTTCTGTGGAAATTGTGCCTATAACAAAACCTTATATCTCTCAACCTGATCATACTTTGACACATTCAATAGGATATAACATGGTGAGATGGGGACTGAAGTATTAGAATAAATTATGTCAAAGGAAAAGCTCCCTGGTAGCTCTGACATGGCAGCCTGCACATGACTAATCTAAATATTCATTTTGGGTAATGGAACAGCTATCAACAAATTCATTACTTAAGACAATATTTTCATTGCAACTGTCAACTGACAAAGGGTCTGCATAATACATTGCCGTCAGCAGTTTGCATCAGTCAGAGAGAAAATGTACCTAAATTTCACAAATGTGTATGAATCACACTCTTTCAATTTTAAAAAGGGACACAGCTTCATTTAATATTTTGACAAAATAGCTGTCACAAGGACCTTAACCTTGCAAATCATTTCATGGAAAGAACTACAAGTTGGACTGCAGATCATGGGTTTGTTTCTAGTTAAACAGTCATTTCTTACTTTAAATACAAGCATTTGTGGCTTCAGATGCCTCCTGTTTAAACAGCTTTTTCTTCTATACTACTCTCTCTCCAGCTTAGTGTTGGCTGGATTCTTTAGAAAACGAGCCTTTCGTAGAGCAAACCAGAACTAAGGTGACTATTATTATTTATGGAGTAACATGTCCCCACTCAGAGCACTGGAGAAAGGAAGAATAAGAAACGTGTAACACGCCCATCTGTTCATGTGCCTGTCTAGACACTGGATTTTGTGACCATTCCACCTTTTTCTTCCAGTGAGAGGCAGGAGGATTCTGGACAGGAAAGTGGGCAGGTCTCCACTGTGTCAGATCTTTCTCTTCAACAAAAATAGGAGGGCAATGAAGATGTGGTATTTTTGTCCTTGGCCATGGGTAGATTTAGAGTTGTAGAGAAAATAACACTATTTATCTTTTAAAAGGCAATGTTGCAAATAGCTCCAAACAGGTAACAAAGGTTTCCAAATTCAATGACTATGGGTATCGAAAGCTGAGAGTTTTATATATTATTTGACTCATCAATTCTGAGTTTAGCTAAAGGAAAAATATCATAGCTATGGTCAAAGATTTATGTACAAAGCTGTCCGTCATAGCATTGTTATAATGATTAAGAAATGGGTGAAAAATCTTTCAGTGTTCATCAAAAATAATTATGATACATCCTCACAATGAAATATTAAGCAGCCATTAAACTGAAAATATTTCACAGTGTTCTGTTAGGTAAAAAATTCAGATTATGAAATAAGAAGCAGAATTTGGCTTCTGCTTAGATGTAGAAAATCACGAGAATGTTGTTCCTTCCCGAACAATGAGAAAAAGCTGGATAACATATAAAACCATAACTTTTCTTGAGCCCATCGAGAGCTGAGGTCACAAGGCAACTAAGTAAGTTGAATTCCAAAAAGTCATAAGCCCATGCAGGGAGAGACAGTACCCGTCAGCTCCCTCACTTCTGGCAAAGCAGGGGAAAAAGAGGTGGCTACCATAAAAGCAGATAAGAAGAAATCAGCTCAAATTTAAAAATTCTTAAAGGCCGAGTGTGTCAATATGAAATAGCTTTGAGCCTCAGACACAGGAGAGTTTGTACTAACTCTCAAGCTCTTTTCTGTAGACCCCCCACTGACTGCTCACAAGAAAGTATGGGGACAGGATAGGAGATAAAGACACGCTCTATTGCAAGACACACCGGAGGTGATTAGCTGCTGCTGGGAGACAAGCGCAAGCCTTGTCTTCTTCCCCACAGCCCTCTCTTACAAAGCAAAATGCTTCTGGCACCTAGGATTAGGCAAAAGTCTATTGCTTCTGGAGGAGGAACTGAAGCAAGCCTATTTGTCTCTGGGGTTTGGGGTACAAAACTCTCTCATCCCCAGACACAGGCAAACAGCCATTACTGCTCGGGGGGGATACAAGCCAAAACTTTCTGCCCCTAGCGTAGGGGCAGGAAATCTGCTTGTGCCCAGGATCCTGCAGTGCTCCAAAGCAGAGGTCTGCTACTGCTGGGGGGAAGGCCAGAATGCTAAGAAGCCTTGACCCCAAGGTTCAGGCACATGAGGCTTGCCTAAGATTGATACCGGACCAGGACAACAAAGATACCCCATACTCTTATAACAAGTCATGCACAGAAGAACAAGCAATGGAAGTCTACCCTTGGAGTAGGAACAAGAGGATAGAGAGAGATCTAATTTGTGGTGCAGGTGTTTAGGGACAGCTGAAAGCTGAGGGCAGATCATGAATACTTAGAAAATCCCTCTGGCACCCCAGTCTCTAAGCACATGGTAACAGCAGCCATCCACTAAAGTCTGTGATACACTAAAGATGACAATAGCAACAACAAAATCTAAACCCAGCTCAATTCCTAATTGACTCAATCCCCACCCCCTGCCATCCACACACACACTAATGGCCTCAAAGAAGAGGTGTGCCCATTGTCAGGCATAGATGATAATTACTCTGGTCTCTCTATTCTTCTAGGCATTATGTCTACCATTTAATAAAAAATTATGAGTCACACAAAAATACAAGAGGTGGGGGAAAACAAAACCTAGTGTCAAGAGATAAAACAATCAACAGACCCAGATTCAAAGATGGCCCAGATACTGCAACTAGCAGATAGGGACTTTAAAATAACTATAATTAACACGTTAAAGGGATCTAGTGGAAATGGTGAACAACATGCATGACAAACATCAAAGTGTCAAATGCAAACACAGAAGTAGTTAAGGGAAGAATTAGTAAATTTCAATATACACCAATAGAAATTATCCAAACTGGAGTCTCAGGCCTGGAGGGAAGTGCACACAGCCCAGCAGCCACCAAGGTGAGCTGAGGCAAGATGCTTGTGGCACTGGGGCCCAGTCTTAAGGCCCCAGGAGGAAGGGAAACACACACAGCCCAGCAGGCACCAAGGTGAACTGAGCTGAGACCTGCACAGTACCAGGGGTTCAGTCTACAGCCACGGAAAGCTAGAACAGGAGCCAAGGTGGTATAATACAGATACTGCCACATCTTCTGTCACCACAAGGACATTTCACCAGCACAGTAGCAGCCAGGGCCACTCTACGGGCAACCCGCCACTCACTTGACTACATTGATATAAGAAGAGTCACCAGTAGAGCTTGCAAATAGAGGAGGAAATCTTTATCCTCATAGCCAACACTAAAGTAACAGAAGAAGAAAGTCCTCTACCAGATGACCAAACATCGATGAAAAAATACTAGAACTACAAACAAGAAGATATGACACCACCAAAGGAATACAGTAATGCTCAAATTTCAGACCCCATAGAACAAGTAATCCTTGAAATGTCTGAAAAAGAATTCTGAGAAATGATCTTAAGAAAACTAGAAGAGATAAAAGAAGACTCAATTAGAGAACAGAAGGAAACAAGAAAAAATATCCCAAATATGAAGGAGGAAATTTACAAAGAGATTAATACCTTAAAAAAGAATGTAGCAGAACTCCTAGAAATGAAAGATTCATTTATTGAAATAAAAAACACAACAGAGAGCTTAAGCAGCAGGCTAGAGCAAGCAGCAGAAAGAATTTCAGATCTCAAAGATGGTCTTTTTGAAATAACCAAGGTAAACAAAAAAAAAAAGAAAAAAAGAAAAAAAGAATTAAAAATAATGAGGAAAATCTAAGAGAGATAGCAGACAACCTCAAGTGCTCTAACATCCAAATTGTGGGTATTCCAGAAGGGGAGGAGGAAGGAAAAGGTATTGAAAACCTACTCGAGGAAATAATAACAGAAAACTTCCCAGGGGTAGGGAGAGATGCAGACCTTCAGATCTAGGAAGCTCAAAGATCCTCAAACAGATTCAATCCAAAAAGATCCTCTCCAAGACACATTATAGTCAAATTTGCAAGCTCAAAGAGAATTCTAAAAGCAGCAAGTGAAAAGCATCAAGTCACCTATAAGGTAACTGCTATCAGACTAAGAGCAGACTTCTCAACTGAAACCCTACAGGCCAGAAGAAAGTGGAATGATATATTCAAAACACAAAAAGAAAAAGATTGATAGCCAAGAATTCTTTACCCAGCAAGGCTCTCCTTCAGAAATGAGGGAGAAATCGTGTAATTTTCAGACAAACAAAAATTGTGGGAGTTCACTACCACACGACCAGCCCTGCAAGAAATTCTCAAGGGAGTCCTTCATCTGGAATCTGAATAATGAATGTCACTACCACAGATACACAAGTAAGAGCAAAACCTGTTGTTAAAACAAAAATGCCAGTGAGAAAGAGCAAGAAGCTAAATCATGTCACCTCAAATATCCAACTAACATTGAAGAAGAGAAATAAGAGAAGTAAGGATCAAAAGATACTTAAAACATCTAAACAAAAAGCAATTAAATGACAGGAACTAAACAATATCTGTCAATAACCACCCTAAGTGTGAATGGATTAAACTCCCCATTCAAAAGGAACAGATTGACTGATTGGATAAAAAAGCTAGACCCAAGTATATGCCATCTTCAAGAGACCCATCTCACATATAGAGACACACACAGACAAAAAGTGAAGGGATGGAAAAAGATATACCATGCAAATGGATACCAAAAAACAAGCAGGAGTAGCTATTCTTATATCAGATAAAATAGACTTTAAACCAAAAACATAAAAAGAGACAAAGAAGGCCATTATATAATGATAAAAGGATCAATCCAGCTAGAAGACATAACAATCATAAATACATATGCACCCAATACTTGGGCACCCTGATATATAAAGCAAATACTCTTAGACCTAAAGAAAGAAATAGTCCCTAATACGTTAATAGTGGGTGACCTGAACACCCCTCTCTCAGTATGGGACAGATCTTCCAGGCAACAAATCAACAAAAAGACACAGGATTTCAACTCCATGTTAGACCAACTGGACCTGGCAGATATATACAGAACATTTCACCCAACAACTAAAGAATATACTTTCTTCTCATCAGCTCATGGAACATTCTCCAGGATAGACCACATATTAGGTCACAAACCTAGCCTCAGCAAATTAAAAAAAATTGAAATCATTCGAAGTATTTTTTCAGACCACAATGGACTAAACTTGAAAATTAATAATAAGCAAAACTCTGTAAGCTATATAAATATATGGAAACTAAATAATAGGTTCCTGAATGACCTATGGGTCCAAGAAGAAATTAAACAGGAAATCAAAAAGTTTCTAGAAACTAGTGACAATAAAGATACATCATACCAAAACCTGTGGGATACTGCAAAAGCAGTACTAAGAGGCAGATTTATTGCAATAAACGCTTACATCAAAAGAATGGAAAGACTTCAAATAAACAACGTAATACTACACCTCAAAGAACTTGAAAAACAACAACAACCCAAACCTAAAGGTAACAGATGGAAAGAAATAATTATGATTAGAGCAGAACTAAATGAAATAGAGATCTGAAAAACAATAGAAAAGAGCAACAAAACAAAAAGTTGGTTTTTTTGAGAAGATAAATAAAATAGACAAACCATTAGCTAGGTTAACAAAAAAAAGAAGAGAGAAGACCCAAATAACAAAAATGGAGACATTACAACTGATACCACAGAAATACAAAGAATCATTAGAGACTATTATAAACAACTGTAAGACAACAAATATGAAAATCTGGAAGATATGGATAAGTTTCTAGACACATACAAACTACCAGGACTGAACCAAGAAGACATAGAAAACCTGAACAGACCAATAACAAACAAGGAGATTGAAGCAGTAATTAGCAATCTTCCAACAAAGAAAAGTCCGGGTCTAGATGGCTTTACAGCTGAATTCTGTCAAACTTTTAAAGAGGAGTTAATACCAATTCTTCTCAAACTGTTCCAAACAATTGAAGCAGAAGCAACTCTCTCAAACTCATTCTATGAGGCCAACATAACTCTGATACCAAAGCCAGATAAAGACACAACAGAAAAAGAAAATTACGGGTCAATATCCTTGATGAACCTAGATGCAAAAATCCTCAAAAAAATATTAGCAATCAGAATACAGCAACATATTAAGAAAATTATATGCTATGATCAAGTGGGATTCATCCCAGGGATGAAAGGATGGTTCAACATATGAAAGTCAGTAAATGTGATACATCACATCAACAAACTCAATGACAAAGACCACATGATTACATGATTATCTCAACAGATGCTGAAAAAGCATTTGACAAAACTCAATATCCCTTCATGATAAAGACTCTCAACAAATTAGGTATAGAAGGAAAATATCTCAACATAATAAAAGCTATTTATGACAAGTCCACCGCCAGTATCATTCTGAGTGGGGAAAAACTGAGGGCCTTTCCCTTAGGAACAGGATCAAGACAAGGATGCCCACTTCTATTTAACATAGTATTGGAGGTACTAGCCAGAGCAATCAGGCAAGAGAAAGAAACAAAGGAAATCCAGATTGGAAAAGACAAAGTCAAACTATCCCTATTTGCAGATAACATGATACTATATATAGAAAACCCAAAAGACTCTATCAAAAAACTCCTAGAGCTGGTTAATAACTTCAGTAGTGTTGAAGGATACAAAACAAATACCCGCAAATCAGCTGCTTTTATATACTCAAATAATGAACTAACAGAAAGAGAAATAAAGTAAGCCCATTTACAATTGTCACACACAAAAATAAAATACCTAGGAGTAGATTTAACCAAGGAGGTGAAAGATCTCTACAATGAGAGCTACAAACTACTTCTGAAAGAAATTAAAGAAGACACAAAAAGATGGAAAGATATTCCATTCTCTTGGATTAGAAGAATTAACATTGTGAAAATGTCTATACTACATAAAGCAATCTACAGATTCAATGCAATCCCCATCAAAATACCAATGACATTCTTCACAGAAATGGAAAAAACAATCTTACCCTTCATATGGAACAACAAAAGACCCCAAATAGCCAAAGCAATCCTGAGAAAAAAAATAAAGCCAGAGGCATAACACTTCCTGACTTCAAATTATACTACAAAGCTACTGAAACCAAAACAGCATGGTACTGGTATAAAAATAGATATTCAGACCAGTGGAGTAGAATTGAGAACCCAGAAATTACCCTTCAGGCTTACAGCCATCAGATATTGGACAAAGGTAACAAAAATCGACACTGGGGAAAAGACTGCCTCTTCAACAAGTTGTGCTGGGAAAGCAGGATATCCATATGCTGAAGAATGAAACTAGATATTCACCTCTCACCATACACTAAAATCAACTCAAAATGGATTAAAGACTTAAGTATAAGACCTGAAACTGTAACATTACTAAGGGAAAATATAGGTGAAACACTTCAGCAACCAGGTCTGGGCACAGACTTTATGAACAAGAGCCCAGAAGCACAAGCAGTAAAAGAAAAAATAAACAAATGGGACTATATCAAACTAAAAAGCTTCTGCACAGCAAAGGAAATAGCCAACAGAGTGAAACAACAACCTACAGAGTGGGAGAAAATTTTTGCTAACTATGCATCTGACAAGGGATTAATATCCATAATATACAAGGAACTCAAGCAATTATACAGTAAAAAAGCAAATAACCCAATTAAAAAATGGGCAAAGGAGCTGAATAGACATTTTTCAAAGGAAGACATACAAATGGCCAACGGGTACATGAAAAAATGCTCAACATCACTAGTCATCAGGGAAATGCAAATTAAAATTACACTGAGATACCACCTCATTCAGTTAGACTGGCTATAATCAAAAAGACAGTGAAAAACAAATGCTGGCGAGGGTGTGGGGAGACGGGAACACTACTGCACTGTTGGTGAGACTGTAAATTAGTATAACCACCACGGAAAACAGTATGGAGGTTTCCCAAACAACTACAGACAGATCTTCCATACTATCCAGCAATCCCACTTCTGGGTATATACCCAGAGGAATGGAAATCATCACATCAAAGGGATACCTGCACTCCCATGTTCATCACAGCTCTGTTTATGACAGTCAAGACATGGAACCAACCTAAATGTCAAATCGATGGATGACTGGATAAAGAAACTGTGGTATATATACACCATGGAATACTACTGTGCCATAAAAAAGAATGAAATACTCCCATTCACAACAACATGGTTGAGCCTCAGAAACTTAAGTTGAGTGAAATAAGCAAAGCACAGAGGAACAAACACTGCATGTGCTCACTCATAAGTGGGAGCTAAGAGAGAAAAAAAGAAGGAAAGAAAGACCCCAGTAGTGTGTTGGACTTGCAGAAGGAGAGAACATTCCTTGGACTACAAAGTGGAGTGGGGGGGAGAGGGAGAGGGAGGTTGGGGATAATTGGGTGTGAGACATGGGATACAAATGCAATTTGTGGTAATGGGTATGCTGCCAGTATGAATCTGGCCCTCACATCATGGGCTCGAGGGGTGACAATCAGCTTTGTATCTCATGAATATTCATAATGAATAAATAAATAAATAAATAAAATCTTTTAAACGTAATTCCTATTATCCAATACATTACAACTGACTTTAAAAAAAAGAGTAAATAAAAAAAAAAAAAAAAAAAAAAAAAAAATTTTTAAAACTAAATTCCTTTTACCCAATAAATTAAAACTGATTTTAAAAAAAAAAGAAAAAAAAAAAAAAAAAAAAAAAAAAGAAAGAAATTATCCAAAGTGAAACAAAGATAAAAAGGAGTGAATGAAACAGAATAGCACCTCCGATAGCTGTGGGACAATATCAAATGGTATAACATATGTGTAATTAGAGTCCCAGAAAAACAAGAGAGAGAGAAAACAAGGCCAAAAAAAAAAAAAAAATTGAAGATAATGGCAAAGAATTTTCCAAAAGTAATGAAAGACAACTCTCAGATTCAAAAAGCCCAGAGTCCCAAGCAGATAACTCTCCCCCAAGCCCCACCCAAAACAAACACAAACACATTACAATCAAGCTGCTGAAACCTGAAGATAAAGAAAATAACTTCTTAGTGAAATAAGCCCGTCACAGGAAAAGAAATACTGCATGTCTTCACTCATAAGTGGGAGTTAAAAAAAAAAAAAAACCAAATAAATTTTTTAAAAAAGAAAGAAAGATACAATAAGCACGACAATGCACTGAACTTTCAAAAGGAGAGAACAGAACTGAGGCTACTAGAGCTGGGAAAGGGGGAGGAGGATGGGGGTTAGAAATTGGTAAAGGGTCACAAAGAATGATTATGTCTTGTAATGATGAATATACTAATCATCCTGACTTAATCACCACATATTGTACACAGGTATTGATATTCAACTCTGTACCCCACAAATATATATGATCAATGTGTTTCAATTAAAAAAAAGATAACAGAAAACATAACAATTAAAAAAAAAGAAAATATCTTGAAGGCAGTGAGAAAAAAAAAAAACACTACATTCAGAGGGGCAATGATAAGAATCATAGAAGGCTTTTTAGAAACTATGCAAGGCATAAGACAAGGTGCTGACACCTTAAAATACTGAAAAAAACCCTGCATCCCAGAATTTTATGTCTGGTAAAAATACCTTTCAAAAATGGAGGTAAAATAAAGACCTTCAGACAAACAAAAGCTGAGAATTTACTGCCAATAACCTGTGCTATGCGAAATGTTAAAAAAAGTTCTTCAGGCAGAAGGATAATATCAAATGGAAATTAGAAGCCACACACACAAAAATAAAGAAGTTGGACATAAAATAATGAAGGTGAATATTAAATATATTTTTCTTATTTTAATCACTTTAAAATAGTATATAGAACATAAATACATTTTTGGAAAAAACTAGCATAATTCATTAAAAAAACTAGAAGAATATACAGCAGAATTTTAACTGGTTTTTTAAGTGGGAGGATTGCAAATTATTTTATTTTATCCTTGATACTTATTTGAATTTTCTAAATTTTCTGCAATGAACCTATATTACATTTTGTACTGAAAAGTAGAATTTTATTCTTAGTTCTGTTTATAATGTAGGGGTGTGGATTTCAAGAGCTCTGAAGTTAGAGAAATTTTATAAGCTAATTGACAGAGGAAATAAAATCCAGACAATGAATTTCCTGTTATGAAAAGGTTTCTCTCCTTTTTTTGCCCTGCTATATGGTAAAGAAGAAAAGACAATAAAAAGATAAAAAGAGCCTTTTTCTCTGATGCATAAGCCAATGGTAATAGATCTAACTTTTTAGAGAATAAATAAGGATTAAATAAAAACCTCTTATAAGTACTTTTAATACTCTACTGGCTGAAGCCTTGGAGATAAAGCCATATATGTACTTGCCTTAAGGGACTGTTTGTTCCAAGAAAATATCCAGAGTAGATTAGAAGACTATTTTCTACACGGTCTAGAAAGCAAGCCAGGAATTGATAATATCTAAATATTAGTGAGAATGGTATCTACTTACACTAAAATGTCTTTTTTTTTTTGTAAAATTTAACCTTGCTTTAACTTCTACATAAATATTTAAATTTTACATTAAAACTAGCTGAGATTTTTTTTCTCAGCTTTGGTAGTAAAGTAGTATTTTACTAGAGAAAGAAAAGTTTAGTGTTAAACATACGCTATTCTTTTTTTGACTTGGTTAATCAAGACTATGGGGAGCCAGGATATTTAGAGTTCAAGTCCAGGATCCAGGTGCCTCCATTTACATGGCAGAGTTATTGAAAGGATCAGAGATAATGTGTATAAAGACATAACTATACAGTAGGCAGTTAATAAATGACAGCTATTATCGGCTACTGAAGTGAATGAAAGCTGCGTGAAGAGGCATTTGTTGCCATCAGTGATGAAGCTAAGATAACACTTTACAAACAATAGTTCCAGAGTCTATTGACACCTGTTGATTAATATGTTTATCATGCTAGTGACTGAAGTACTCAGGTTCCAGAAATTTGAGAAACTGTCTCCTCATTTTGCCAGGGGAATTTCTTGTACATAGAAATGGACAGTGAATATGGAGAAAGAAAAATGACTGCAGATGATGTATTTTCATACACACACACACATATACACAAGTTCTCCCAAAGGTTAGCAGGAAAAGTACCTCTAACAGAGGCAAATAAATGACATTTTGACTTGGAAATTTTTTAAAAGTCAAAACAAGAGGTTGGTTGAATTATGTGCCATACTGATTTCTCTCCTGCCCAAATTTCTGACCACTAAAATAGGGAAATTTTGGTGTTGATGTTGCAACTTCAATATTGAATCATCTCTGTCCTGCACCCAGAGTATAATTCAGCTGTTTGGCTACAGCAGCCAAAGTCTCTTTAGAAAGGCCAAAAGTTTAATTAAAGTAGTTAAAGGAATGTTTTACCTCTTCCATCTACTTTTAACAAAAGGGATCTGATTAAACACAGTTCACCCCTCTTGAGTTTATCCAGTCCTTGGACCTGAAAGATTCAGAATTTAAATTTTTGATAACTATAGCTGGATGATGGGAAAATTATTCAAAGAAAAAATTATTTCAATTTGAAAATTTTTGCAGAGCCAGGATAGATGCAGTGGTTTGAGGTGAGGGCAGAGTGGGAGAGACTCCAGGGCTCTGGGTGTTAACCAAAGGTAGACTGTCCCTCAAAAGTAGGAGATAAAATTCAAGGAGAGGAAATATTTACTTCACAAGAAATGTTTGTGAAGAATACATTAAAGCAAGATGATGAAGTGAGGAGAGAACACAAGAGGACAAAAAAACCTTCATCTTCCTGCCCCAAACACACACACAAAAAGCATCTGGCTGAGCAACAGGTGAAATAGCTTTTGTTCTCTAATAAAGCAGGGAGAGAAGAAGAACACCATGGCACTGAGAACACAGCGTGACAGAAGAGGGAAGATGTCCCCTTGCAGAGAAGGGCACAAAAGGAGGAACAAAGCTCTCTGGCAGGTGAAAAGACAAAGACTGCAGGGACAGAAAGAGGCACGTAGACAAGAGGGAGTGAACCAAAAGCAGATTAATGGGTCGGAGACTGAGTATCAGGAGAGACGGGATGGAGTGGAGCAAAGGCATCTGTGGAGAGAGAAGCCCATTGAGGCAGTGGGCAGGTGCATGGTGGAGCTTCCTCCTCTCACATTCCCAGACTCAAATCCAGCAGCTCTAGAAAGAAAGAGTGAGTATCTCCAGAGTTTTGTTCTCTGGTTCACTGTTCAATCCCCAGCATCTTGAACAGTGCCTGGTATATAGTGGGTGCTCAAAACACACTTGCTAAATGGATAAGTGATATGCGTAGAAAAGAGAAAGAAGCTGAATTACATAAGAAAATGCCATGTGCCTCTTGGCATCCATTATCAAGCTGTGAATTGGCAGAAAGGATGCCAAAGAGCTGGGCTCTGCTTATAGCATGGCCGAGTGATGCTCACCTTGGCACCAAGTTTGGTTTCCCTGTTGCAAGACCAGTCAAGGACCCAAGTGAAACAGGCAGTCAGCAAACAGAGGGTAACTGAGGGGCAAGGGTGTGGCAGAGGGTGGTCATGCTTAAGAGTCCCAAGTTCCTGTCTCCATATCTCTCCCCAAACTCTAAATACATATTTAAATATCTGAATGTCTCATCATCCAGGATCTCTACTTTGGAGATTATTTCTATAGAGTTTTCCACAAAATACAAATAACTGACCAAAGCCTTGAATGTGCTCAGCCATTCAAAATCACTAATATCAAGACAAGAATTGTTCTATTACCTCAGCAACAAGCAGGGAAGGACCTACAGCAAATGGGCTTGGAACAGAAAGAGACTCCTCAAGAGCCCTACATAGAACCATGATCAAAGAGCAATGGATTTGGCCATGAGAGATTGAATCAGTTGGTTGTGAATCCCCAGATGATTCATCCCACTCCACAGAGAATCCCCAAAATCGGAGACAAACTGGGCTGAATAGAGAAGCAAAGATGCATCAGTTGCAGACTTGCTGACTTCTATTTGCTGGCTATCTGATGTTCACAGAGAAATACACTTAGAGTTTAGACAGATATGGTTGCACAAAGTTTAAAAAAAAAAAAAAAAAAAAGGAGGGAATTGACTTCCAGTTTCTGGTTCCCCATAAGGAGCTTGGGAGTCACCACTCCGTCCTAACAACAAGTAAAAGACTGAACTAACTGATAAATCACAACTCTTAGATCAGTAAGATAAGTGAGATCATAGGCAAACCACTGATCCCAAAATTGGAGAGACAGACAGGCATATCCAGAGAATCACAACCTACTGGAGCAGAAACCTCTATAGGAACCAGTGCCAGAGTAAGAAAATGTGAACTTAACTGATGAATTGCTGGAGGCTAGGTGTGGACAAGCCTGAGAGTTAAAAACTCTAGATGAGGAAAACTATAAAACGCTGATGACAGAAATCGAAGAACTAAATAAAGGAAGAGTTATCCCATGTTTATGGATAGGAAGACTCAATATTGTCAAGATGTCAGTTCTTCCCACCTCCATCTATAGATTCAACACAATTCTAATAAAAATCTCATCAAGTTAGTTTACAGATATCGACAAACTGATTCTAAAGTTTATACGTGGAGGCAAAAGACCCGGAGCAGCCAACATGATGATGAAGAAGAACAAAGCTGGAGGACTGACTTCAGGACTTGCTAGAAAGCTGCAGTAATCAAGACAGTGCACAAGCATTGCACCCCGGGAGGGCAGGGGAATCAGTTGCAAACCTGAGCACCCGAAACTGGAACAGAGACTGCTGCCCTCAGAGAACCTTACAGGAGAAGGTGAGAATTTCGCAGGAAGGGAGCTCTGTAAGGTGTGCCACTGAATGAGCTGGTACTGGGCCCCCAATGCACCTGGGCACCTTTCTCTGTTACGCGGGAAGCCCTCCAGTCAGCCCAGGGTAGCAAGGACTGAGACCTGATGTGACAGTGATGCTGACAATAGGATCCACCCCTCCAGATCACACCCCCACATGCAATGACTTCAGTTCTTGTAAGGACTCTGTCTTCTCTACATGGCCTGACTGGCAGGACTGGTAAAGCCAGCCTCATGGACATGAAAATACTCAAACGGTTGCACTATCTCTGTGTATCTTGGAAGATGTCTTCATTTAGTTCAGTGATTCTAAGCCTTCTCTTGGATCACAGATCTCTTTGTTCTCTAGGCTGAATAATTACCAAAGGACTTGAGTGCGCACCCACACATCAGAGGACTGTGGCAGCTGCTTTCAAACAGCAAGTTGTAATCAAATGAACACTGAGCAAACAATCTGAGCTGCAGGTACTTCTAGCCCCAACTTGCTATCTACATTTTGTTTATTAGTTTCCTCCTAGAATGTATTGTATATATTTTTTTAATTTTCTGCATATTATGATGTTTTGACATTTTAAGAAAACCTTTCTGGCTAGGGAGAGACTGCCCCTCCTGTGGCTAACCAATTCTTAGATAGCGAAGGCCCAGCTGGGAGCGTGCCTTTGACAGGCAAACTAACCAGCCCAGATGGAGGAGGTCTGGCCCTACACTCATACACTCAAGGAGGCAGGCAGTATTTCTCTGCCTTAATCATCCTATGGCCAGACCAGGCAACTAGGGACCACCCCCAGAGTTTAGAGACCGTGGAAATCATTCAACTAGACAATCCTAAACTGTTTATCCTGCCCTGCTTTGCCTTTCCCAAGAAAATCCAACAAACGCCCTGGCCTTGGCTTCCCCCTGGCTCTGGCCTTCTGCCTCTTGACCACTCTGAGTCTCCCTCA
This sequence comes from Galeopterus variegatus, assembly GCF_000696425.1. NCBI lineage: Eukaryota > Metazoa > Chordata > Mammalia > Dermoptera > Cynocephalidae > Galeopterus > Galeopterus variegatus. The sequence continues at coordinate 66,636 of NW_007726589.1, read as the reverse complement.
CGTGGCCCTGCATGGAGTGCTGTGCCTCCTGTTTCTGGGACCCGTGAGCATTATAAACTGTTTTCCTGAGCCTCACTCTTGTGTCTGCACCTGTCTGACTATCACATAAAAAACACAAAACACAGGAAAAATGGAGGGCATGGGCTAAATGATTTGTAATGTCCCTTCTAGCTTTCAACAGTTCAATATAGTTCTGTGAAATTATAGACATACTAAATATCCTTTCCCCATCTTCACCTGACTAACTTCTCATCTTTCAGGTCTTGGCTCAGAAGCTAGTTGCTTCCACAAGGCCCTCCCTCACCCCTCACACCCTGCAGTGGGGGTTAGGGGACCTCCTCTGTGTTCCCATGGTGTCCTGTACTATATTATAGCACTCCTCTCACTAGGAGATAATTGTCTGTAAATTAATTTGTGAGTTCTCTGCTTGTCTGCAAGTTCTGGGAGGACACAGGCCTATCTTTAAGGCTGATTCCCAGCAGGAATTCAGTGATCTACATGACGTGATGATATGAGTGGATGGTTTTTGAGAGCCACAGCCCTCTTTGGTCACTGGACTGGTGATGAAAGATGTTCTTGGATGACTATTCAGAGAACTTGCCGAAATAGTCTAAGTTCTTCTGCCTGCATTTACAAATAGTCTTTGGACATATGTACCGCCAGTCCACACATAATAAATTAGAGATTACAACATTTTTAAGGGAAAAGATGAAAAAAAATCTTCCATTTCTATGGTTGGAAAAACCCAGACTATTATACCCGGCTCAGTTCTCATTAATAAGACAGAAGATCCTTTGCCTTCTCATCTGAGCTCTTCAAATTAATTTAATGTCGGTCCCAAAGCATTACTAACTGTATAGCAACATCATTTATATCACAAAATTGGAAACGACATACATATCCAACTGCAGCCTGATGGTTAAATAAACCGTGACATGCTTAACTGATGAACTGTTATGCAGCCTTTGACAATAGTGCCAAAATATAATCTGAAGATAAGAGCGAGATGTAAAATAACATATGCAGTATGACTGCCATCATGCAAAATATATCAAATATATGCATAAAAAGTAAGAAATACTACAGAATATTAATGGTGGCCACATTTATATTAGGACTACGGGTTATTTTCTTTCTAATTCTCTAAATTTTTCAGCTTTTTCTCTAATGATCTTTAAAATTTTCCTCTCATGGTAAAAAACCAAAATCAAGAAATCATTTCATTGTTAAATGAAAACATCTTGTTATTTTCTGTTTGAAAACTTTTGGCTACTGATACTGGGTATGTCCACCTGAAAGAGCTATACTGAGGCTCATGGAGCCCTACCGTGAAGCCAACAGAAGCAGTGATGGAAACACACAGACTCGTAGACTAACAGCTGTCTGTCTAATACTAGAAGTCACTGAAGTCCACTAAGCTCTTACTATGTGCCAGGAAGTTTCCATACTTTTTTTTCCCATTACATCTTCATAAAAGTTGTAGGAGATAGGTATTACTGTTACTCCCACTTTACAGATGAAACAGAGACTTAGAGTGGTTAACTCATTTGCTAGTAAGTAGTGGATCGCTGAGTTGGATCCTGGGCATCCGTCTCCATGGTCTGCCATTTTTTCACTACACTCTACTGCTCCCTCCAGTGTAAAAAGAGAGGTCAAGGGAAAACAAGCACGCATTGAGCCATACTTCCTTTCCTGCAAGGAGTCTTGTGTTGGACAAAGGCACTGTCTCCAGTTCCATTTTCAGGCTGAATAGGAGATTCTGTTCACGTAAGTCTCAGATAACTGCCACCTGTCAGTGGAGATGGTCTCCCGTAACATTTACTCACTGTGTTATCTCAAGGCTCCAACCAGAACGTGGCCCATAAGTTGTCCCTCTTTGCACAGAAACCCATTGCGTTAGGGGCAACAAGCCCATTTATAAATGCTCTCATCATGGCTGACTTTGCAGACCCAGACCAACACGTAGACAATACATGCCAGTTTTCCAGTTAGAAGGTGAACAATGGTCATGCTCTACTCGCCAGCAGAATTACAGGTGATCTTTCTCCACACGCTTTTGCTAGTAGTTTCATCCTGCAAATGCCAGCTGACTGGGTATGCTCAGCTGACACCATCAGGGCGCACAAGTGCTTCGAGGCTCTCTGTTACTCGGTCTCATTTGCTCTGCACAGAAACCGACTAGTGTAACATTTCCATGAGTGGGGGTGCGGGAGAGGCTTCACTACAAGAGAATTTCAGGAGACCAGTCCTGGTGGAGTGAAGTGGAGTCAAGCATGTCACTAAAATAAAGCAAGCCCCCTTCTGCCACCCCAGGAAATGAATAGGAGAGTGGGGAAACACAGAAACACATTCCATGAAATCCGTCATACAACGTTAGTCTGAAGGAAATGACACTGGGCTCACAGGAAATCTGTTACAAATAAAACTTAAAATTCAAAACAAATGTGCCAACAGGGAAAACGTAATGAGCAAAAGAAAATTAACAAACAAGGATAAATCCTAAAACTAAGACCAAGTCGTTGGGTAAATGCTTGAAGAGAATGCCACGGGGGTGCTACCGCACCCCACTGTGCTTTCTGCCTCTTATCCGGGACCCCGAGGGACAACCCTGTCTAATGTCCACTCACTTTCGCTGGAACAGGACCACAGGATCGGCAAGCAGGTCGGTGAAGTCAAGCTTTCTCCCCTTCTCGATGACGTCTCGATGCTTGCGAACAAACAGCCACCCGATGTGGGAGAAGAAGAAGCCCCGGCGGGCGTTGTGGGGGTCAGCGTCTGTCTCGGAGTACTTGTGGTGGACTCGGTGGTCCCTGGCCCACTCGAAGATGTCGTTCTGCAGAGAGAAGGCACAGCCTGAATTAAGACACGAAACGCCCGGTGCCTTCCTGGGAAGTTCAGCCTCCCCGGCCCCCACGAGTCCTCACGGCTCACTTCTACTTTCCTCCTGACTTCAAACCACAATCCCTCAACCTCAAATTCAACCCCCGAGGGTGGTCTGGGGGGGTTTCAACAGAACAAGAGGAAATCCTCACTTGGCAGGGATCTTAGCTAGTGTCTGGGATGTGTCCACTTGCAGGAGGTTCAGGCTTGTTGGGTGAACTAGTGGGGAGACTGGAAAGAAAGCTCTGGTGGGGGACGTTGAAGCCTCCTACAAGATAATTTATGTCAAGAAAAGAGAGATCCAGTCTTAGGATGGAGTACTGCTTGTCAGGGGAGAGGGACAAACTTGAGTGTGAAAGGGTGCTGGCCTAGCCTACATCTCTCTGCCCACTTCGATGGCTTTGAGACAGGAGGTGCTCAGTTTCCCTGGGGTCAGGTTTCAGGCCACTCTCCTGGGTCTTAAACCACTGCCCTAGGATCCAGCCCCTCCTCTGAGTCCTGAGCTACAGTTGCCTGTTACACGTATAACCAGCACCAACTGGTGCAGACAGAGAGCACAGGGGCAGATTTATGTAATTCCAGTGGCTGAGCAAGCTCAGTAGAAAGGAGTTTATGCTATGAAGGACCTTCTCCCAGAGGCACTAGAGAACACCTAGCATCTTTTCAGCATATTCAGTGGAATTTGACTAACGAGCCTGCTCTAAAGAGACCGACTGAGCATGCTCAAGGCTATGTTATATAACCAGAAACCACCCCTTTAACTGAATATTCATTAGACAACATGAATATGTATAGATAGACAAACTATAAAAGTTGAATTCAGGAAGAAGGCAGGACTGTTGCTCATTCCCTCTGGAGCCGGCCTGCACTTCGCCTGTGAGGTGTGTATTTCTTACTTTTTGTGTGAAACTTGCCTTTAGCAGGCTGTTGTCCACCCTGGAGTTAGTCTGCGCTTTGTCCGTAATGTATGTATTTCTTACTTTTGTGTTAAACTTGCAGCGGCTGCTGCTCAGTCTCTGGAGCCGGGTCGCATTTTCCCTGTGAAGTCTGTATTCCTTATTCTTTACATCAAACCTATTTTCGCTTTCTACTCTGACTCTGCTCTTGAATTCTTTCCTGTGATGGAGTCAAGAACCTGGGAGAGGACAGGGTGGGTTGAGGCTGGCTGTCTGACCTACCCAGACCCTCTCCTCTGGTATCAGCTTCATGTTCAACTCTTATATAGTAAGCAAGAAGCCAGTAAGTAAAAAACCCAAAGAGCTACTCCCCCGAATCTCTGCAAAATAATCAAGGCACAAATGACATAGTTTTGGGACAGCTCTTACAGAATGTAACAGAAAGGAAGGGGAGGTGGAGAAGAGGCACTGCCTGAGGGGCAGGGCAGCACTCACTGGAACCCCAAGACTGACTCTGGCTCCCAAGGAAGAAGCATGAGAGGCCAGCAGAGTCCACCAAACCCACAGAGCTGGGGGGCCGGCAGGGGCTCAGCACATATAGGGGACAGGCCCTGTGGACTCTCGTGATGGGAGACAGTGGGAGGGTGTTAGGGAGCTGGAGGTCTGGGTGAACTAACAGGGGCAAGAATCAATGGCATTTAGGCCATTATAATTAATGAGACCTTATCAATAGCCATGAGTCATTGAGATCTAAAGACTTCCAATTTACACTCAGTTGGTTTTCTTTAATCTGACAATGCTTTCAAAACTTTGAGAAGGCAAATTAGATTGGGAAGTAGTGCTTTTCGCAGGAAAATTAATCTGAAGATAAAAACCGATTTAAATAGTGCATAAGCCTTTCTTTTTTATGATAATGGTAGTAATGTTTTATACCATAACATTTAATACTTAGCAATGTCCTCATTAGAAATCTGCCATTTCATGGGTATTGGCTTCATACTGCTGATGAGAAGGGAAGGAATTGTTTTATTCTCAAAGTCCCTACAGTTCTTTTAATCCAAAGGGAGTTTGAATTTTTGGTTTCTCTGGCTCAGCCAATGCTGCTGGAAGGCTATTCAATCTTGTTCATCCCATGGCACCACTGAAAATTTTTAAAATTTGTTTAACCCTGGGGTAATGGCACAAAGAGAGTGGAGGTAGAAAGCCTTTAAGAAGTATATGCTCAGCTGTGGATATGAGAGAGAAAAGGAGTGCCTGGCAGTCTGTGTAAGGCGAAAATTATAGTCTGGCTTACTGTCATATGAAAAAGGTCTTTAGATTTTACCAGTGTATTTAAACACCGAGGTTGGAAAGAATGAAAGCATTTTATTATTTGTAATCACAGAATTTGGAGTTGGAAAATAGTTTCAAATGCTAATGAAGACTACTGTAGTCCAAGAAATAATTTATTCCATTTGTATTAGTTTATTGCTTTTATTGCAATGCCCATCTGAACATGACACAGGAAGAAAGGAAAACATTCTGTCCCCCATTCATGGATGGCAAAATTAAGGCTAAGACATTAACTCAAGTTCATCTAGTAAATCAAAACAGTAACGGAACAAAGATGGCACTCTTTTGGTTCTCAGTTGACATTTCTATCAACAAGATATTTCCCTTATTCTCCAAATGTAGGAGGGAAGTCTTTCATAGAGAACTCTCATTTTTCTTGTTAAAAGTTTATTTATATTGGCTCTTTAATTTAACCATGCAATTTTATAGAAACTCTAAGTGGAGAGTTCCAAAGAACTAGAAACATTCTCACAAAGGTAAGCATAATAAAACAACAAAAAATAAAGTATGATGATGAAGACATGTTGGAACAGAGATATTTATTTTCATTTCTTCTACCTGGATATCTGCCTGACAGAAGCCACTTGACTGCAATGGCGGAATGAAGCAAGGGTTTTGGCCACATTACAAATAATCAGTCACACAATTGAGCCCAAAACACTTGCAGATAATTTTTTAAAATTCTTTGTTATTGTCTTGTCTTTAACACTAAAGCTGAGTCCAATGAAAAAGTGACTCAAAGAACAAGATGTGAGCCAACACTAGGGCAGAAAGGTAGCAGATTGACATGCCCACCCAAGGGCCTTTTCCTCCTACTAATCTGCATGTTGCTTCTACTCTGGAGTGATTGGGAGCAGGTGGGTGGCTGGGGAAGAGCCTACCCAGGAACAGCATTTGTTTTTGATGAAAAAGTGTGTGTACCTAGGGCGTGTTCTGGTACAGTCAATATGTACTTTAGCGAGGAGCAAAAGGGAAAGCTGAGAACTGATGAGGAGGGAGGGATGGTCAGCCACTCTGAACCTCAAGAGGTGGGGCGTGAACAGAGATGGCCTGTACCTGAGCCATAGTCCCAGCCATATCCTGATAATCTCTCTTCCTCGCAGTGTTTATGTAGTGCTGATTGCTCTTGTCTAAAACTGTGTGTGCCACTCCATCATCCTTGCTTCACAGAAAAGAAGAAAACATTGAGGCATAGAGAGACGATGAGCTCACATTGATGAACTGACTCCCGAGGATGGGTATTCTGTCTGTGTCCTGTGTGCACATTTCAGTAGGGGCAGATGTCAAGTTCAGCCATTCTTGGAGTCTAAGTACTTACACATTCTAACAAATAAATTAACAAATTATTAAATCTGCAATTTAGAGGTTGATACTCAAAGGTAGACTCTGGTAGATCATAGTTGTAATATGTAATCCCATTATCTTCAAAAGTGGTCACTCACCACATGTTTATTGGTCATTCCTGATAAAGAACTGGAGTGTTGAAGACAACTCCATCAGTTCTAAGAACGCTGCCTGGGTATAACTGAGGCACGGGCAGGTGGACAAGCAGGAGAGGAATAGGAACAGAGCAAATCAGCAGTGTGCGGCTCGAGAAGTAGGTTTTATTATCAGGGGAGCCATACCATGGTCTTACTCTGTGATGTCCAAAAGAAATACAATGCAAGCCACATATGTAATTAAATTTTTCCCACTATCCACATTTAAAAAGTGAAAAGAAGTAAAATTAATTTTAGTAATATATATATATATATATTTAATGTAATATATCAAAAATATTATTTCAATATATAAAAAACTATTTTTTTTATTTTTAGAAATTTGGTGTGTATCTTTCCCTTGTAGCATGCAAACCTCAGTTTGGACTAGCCACATTTCAAGTGTTCAGTAGCCACATGAAGCTAGCGGCTACCACACTGGACAGTGCAGGTCTAATTCACGGCTTGTACACTTCTCAGTGTGTGTGTTATACCTCAATTTTAAGTGTTTTTAGGAATCCAATGATGTCTACTGGTGAGAATGTGAAATTGGCACAAACCTTGTGAGGGGCAAATGTGCAGCAAATATCCAATGCCTTAAAATTGTGCGTATCTTTTAATCTAGCCATTCATTTCTGGAATTTATCTGAAGAAAATAACCGTGGTTGTGTAAAAGATTTAACCACAAGGATGTTCACTGTAGTGAAAAGTTGGAACAACTCTGAATTTCCACATAACAGGACTTGGTTACATATCTTGTGATATATAATCACTATTTGTGTGTGCGTATACATATGTAAAAAAGTTTATACATACATACATAGAAAATTTCTGGAAAGAAATAGAAAGAACGAAGTCTTCGAGTTACCCCAAGGAAGTGAAACTGGGAGATAGAGATGAGGAGAAATACTTTTGTGTTTTATCTTATATTCTGAAACTATTAAAAGAGTGTCTGTTAGTTTTGTATTAAAAAAACTAATTAACAAAATAAGATATTGTAGTATTGATGAAAAGTTGAAGACAGAAGTAAAGTGAAAAGTAGTTTTCAAAATAGTATGTACCGTGTGAACCATTTCTTGTAAAAATGTGTTTATGCATAAGAACAATAAAGGCAGTATATAAGCCAACCTGTTGTCAGTGGCTCTCTCTAGGCAGTGGGGCTGTGGATGATTTTTTTTTTTCTTTTAGTTTGTCTATGCATTAGTCCATTTCTGTTGCTTATAACAGAATACCTGAAACTGCGTAATTTATTAAAAAAGTGAAATTTATTTCTTACAATTTTGGAGGCTGAGAAGTCCACAGTCCAGGGGGTGCATCTGGTGGGGGCCTTCTCCTGGGTAGGATCTCTCCACCAGGTCCTGTGGTAACCAGGGTGCCACATGGCGAGAATGGGCTGAGCAAGAGAGCTGACCTCACTTGCTCTGCTTATAAAGCCATCAGAACCACGCCTATGATAACTCATTACCTCAGAAATGGATCAATCCATTCACAAGGGCACAGTCCTCCAGATCCAATCACCTCTCAAAGGCCTCACCCTTCAAATACCATAATTGGATTTCCCACCCTCTAAACACTGTTACAGTAGAGATCAAGTTTCTAATACATGAACTTCTAGAGGACACATGTGACCCAAAGCAGTCACACTTCAGATCAAGAAGGCAGAATAAATGGTCCCCAGCATCACCCTCTCCCACAATCAACCAATTTACAACTATTAACAAGCAATGACTGCCAAGCTGGGGCCTCTAGAACTCAGGGGAAGAGGAGGACAGACCTACAGAGTTCACAAAGGCAGGAGAAACCATGATGAGAGAGAGAAAAGACCGCTCCGACTGTTTTGAGCCCTGACCACTTCAAGGCTGGAGCTGGTGAGCACACGGACCAAGAGCTGGGAAAAGCCACAGCTATGCCCTTCATATGAAGTTTCTTGGAGGCTGCAGGGGAGAAAAGGGCCTTGGTGGCTCCCAGGCCAGCAAGACCACTAACAGGGTTCCCATGGACCCACACAGGAGTGAGGGGTCACAGACAACTGAAAAAAGGAGCCACTCAGAGGCCAGTGAGTCATTGCAAGGGACCGGGGCATGGCCTGTCCCATGGGGAGTGTTTGGAGTGTCAGGGTGGGGGGAGACTGGCCCACTGGGAGAACATTGGGGCACAGCATGGACAGCTGATCTGCCCTCCAGTTAGTGCAGGACCACTCAGTGGAGACTGGTCAGGAATACAGAACTGCAGGGAGTGCAGTTTGATGAAAAGACTCAGGCCCAGACCAGAGTTTCTACACAACCCAGGTGTACCAGACCTCACAAGACCGGGAAGTGCCTACAAGGTCAACAGTTAAAACCTGAGCTGCACAAAAAGCCTTCTGCAGAGAATCAGCAGCAAAGAAGCAATTTAGCTCAACCACAGGGCTCAAGTGCTGGTTCCCACAGGAAGTTCCCCCATTTTAGAAGTAAGCAAAGGACAACAAATTAGTTCCAGTGCAGAGTTTAAGTAGTGGGAACAGCAAATAATCCAACACAGAACTGAAAGAAAAACCAAAAAACCCACAGATCAGAGACAAAGTTCTGATATTAACCAGTAAAGGTTGAACACCACCAAAGAACACCTATAAAACCTAGAAGGACCAGAAGCCTTTCAGGCTCCCAAGCCAGGGGGTGGGGAGGGCGGAAGACCTCAGCCACACTCCCCTGACATCTGCATCCAGCCCAGTGACAACCACTGAGCTGCTTCTGGGGTGGGGGAGAGTGCTGAGGGCCTCAGCCACACACCCCTGAAGTCTACATACAGCCCAGCCATGACTGAGCTGCCACTGGAAGCTCCCTGGGCTCCCCTGTCAGAATGAGGGGGGTGCCATGGGCCTCAACCACACCCCCTCTCTCCTTCCTCCTCTTCTCACCCTCTCCCTTCCCCTTTCCCCTCTTCCCCTCTCCACCAGCTGCTCCACAACATCTTAGAATGTAAACAAAAAATTAGTTAATAAATGAATACATAAAGTCACACTTCAATATTTATTAATGAAACACCTATTGACAGAACAGATATAGCTATAGCTGCAGATTCTTAACATACCTAAAGTTTTAACTGACATTATCTGAGCTTCAAAACAGCAAAACAGCTTTAGTTTATAATTTTCTCTATTTAGTCTTTTTTTTTAATTGAAACATACTTATTTGTACCTATCTGTGGGGTACAGAGTTGAATATCTATACCTGTGTGCAATATGTGATGCTCAGGATAATTTGTGAAGATGAGAATAATTAATATATTCAACATTACACAATGTAACAGTTTTTCATGGCCCTTTACCAATTCTTTCCTTACACCCCTCCCCTTCTTTTCCATTTCTGGTAACCTCAGTTCTGTTCTCTCCTTTTGAAAGTTTAACATATTATTGCGATTTTTGTATCTTTATTTCTTTTACTGGTTTTTTGGGGGTTTTTTTGTCCTTTTGAGACCATCTGCACCGCACTCAGCCAGTGAGCGCTGTGAGCGCACCGGTCATCCCTATATAGGATCCGAACCCGCGGCGGGAGTGCCGCACTCTCCTGAGTGCGCCAAGGGCTCGGCCCTTATTGGTTTTTTTTTTTTTTTTTTTTTTTT
>NW_007726589.1:30016-56114 GCF_000696425.1 Galeopterus variegatus | reverse complement strand
GTTTTTTTTTTTTTTTTTTTTTTAGCTCCCACTTATGAGTGAGGACATGTGGTATTTCTCTTTCTATGCCCAGCTTATTTCACATAACATAATTTTCCCTAAGTTCATCCATGTATTTTTTAAAATTATTAGCATGTTCATCATTACAAATTGCAATCTTTCCCCATGCCCTTCACCCAATGTATCACTCCCCAGCTCCTCTTCCCCTCCTCCCCCATCCCTAGTATCCTTAGGTTTGTTCTCTCCTTCTGCTATGTATTTTTCAAAAAGTTTCCATATTCCTGAATCAAAACAACCCAGCTTCTACCATCAGCCCTACCTTAGGAAAAACCCTCTGATGCTGTAAGTTTCATCTAGCACTCCAGTCAGTTAATACACCCTTACATCACCCTTCTTCTTTGTTCTCATTAGCACTAATCAACCAAGCTCACCTCCACTGGTATGGCAGTGCCCTCGCCTGGACCTATCCTGTTATCTTACGCTTTATTACTTCACTGTCCATCATCGATAATGTCCCTAAAAGGGGTCCCTGATGAGACTGTAGACATTGAAATTCACCACGTTGTGATTCTTCTCCAAGAGTGCAGGCTTTGAGTGTCATCTGGGACGTGAGCAGAGGTACTCAATCTCAACAGCTCCACTGAAGCAAGTTACGAAGCAACCCACTCCGTCAGAACTGCTTTTCCCCAACTTCCTTTTATGTTCAAAATAAATTCTTGAATCTAGTCATCTAAATGGCAATAGGGGAAACTGTCTTTTAAGACCCACATAATTTCCACTGGTTAGCAAGATGAAGGCTAAACACAAATGGCATTTAGTTTGTCCCATCCAACAGATCTGAAACCAGAATTGTTCATTGGTTTTCCCCTAGGCTGGCTGGAGACAGATGTTTGCTACTGACCAGGCACCAATATGGTTGTTCTGTTCCCTAATTCAATTCTGTGGCTGTTCAAAGTTCCAAAAGAGAGAACTTGCCAGGTGGCCTCAAAACATAGCTGAAGGGGATTCCACTTGTATTCATAACACATCTTTATTTCCAGTCAGTAGTGAAAAAGAAACTAGAACCAACATGTCAACATGTCAGCTTAAACAGGTGGGTTTTGGAGTGGAAAGCATGTGTGTATGTGCATGCATGCAGCCTGTGCGTGTGTGTGTGCACACGTGTGTGTTGTGAGTGAAGGGCATTCAGTCTGGGAAAGGAGTCATTCTATCAAGGGGGTCACATACAGTCAAATAGGGAAAGATACTGTGGCTTCCACTCCTTAGAAACTTCAAGGCTCATTGGAAAGACTTTATCTCCATCTCTGGGGTCTGAACTTAATCTCCCCCAGTTCATATGCCAACATTGAACCATTCAAACAGTGAAGAACATTTGGTGCTTTCCCCATTATTGATACTGGGTTAGCGCTGATTTCCTTCCAGATAACTCTGACAATCTGTAAGAATAGCCCAGAAAGTCCCCAAGAGGGGCCTGGCAGCAGTCTACACCACCTGGCAAATTGTAGCTTTGAGAGTCAAGTTGCCACCTGCTGCCTTGCCTTCATATGGCACTCAGCCTGTGTAGGTTTTAGAAGCTGGGCAAGTGTTGAAAAGCCAACCTCAGTGGTCTTAAAAGTGTTTGCTAACAAAACTTAGGTTGCAAAAATAATTTTTAAAAAGAAAGAAAAATAAACAAAGATAGCAAAGAAGTAAAGGAGTATTTTATATTTTCTTCTATTACTCTTTTGTTTAAATCTCTTACAATGAGAATATATTCAAATAAGACTTTTATACTCTTTTAAAAAACACATTTTTAACATACATTTAAAAAATGGCTTGGCTAGTCCTCTTGGTAGACATTTTGGCCTTCTGTGAATCTTTCCAATTTGGGTTCTGGAGGTTTTTTTGGTCAGTGATGTGACCATTATTAGTCTCCTGAGCTCAATCTCCTTCACTCCATGAGTCAAAATTTCAGGGAAGAAAAGGCCCAAAATAACAATGATAGTCTGGGAGCAATGAACACACTTAGCTCCCCGATCTCAGTTTTTAAATACCATTCCCCACTAAAAGAAATCAAAACTCTAGAGAAATGGCTGATGCCAGGACTAGGGCAGGAAAAGTACATGAGGATCTTGGTATATTTTGTTGTGCCAAAAAAGAAGTGCTTAAAAATTATGGGGACACGTTAAAAGGACGTAAGAGTCCATTTGTAGTGACTTCCACTGAATAAACTGGAGTACTTTGGGCATTAGAATGAATAATGGCAGTCATGGGTTATAATCCAATTAACAAAAAAAAGAAGCCATGGGCCCATAATAAATAAATAGGAAGAAGGAAATACTCTTCCTTACAGTAGAATGCCAACCAACAAATGTAGAAGAAATAACAGAGTTACAAAATTACCATTTTGCAGCTGTCATGACAATAACTGATTCAGACGAGAATCACCAATATATGCTAGAAATATTGGGTAAAAGTTTGATGAAGATAAAATATTTACATAGGCTTATAATACCTCTGCATAAATTATTCATTAATTACAAAGGAGAAATAGCAATCTTATCGTGGAGAAACCTGGAAGACACCACCTTAACCAAATAATCTAAAATCATACCACCAATAAAATGGCAAGGTGATATCATGTGCCTTTTGTTTGATCTCAGAAGGATACAAGATCACTAATGTAGTATTTCTGCCAAAAATGCATAGTCTGAGTCTAATTATGAGGAAACACGAGCAAACCCACAAATCGAGGGACATTCTACCAGATAACTGGCCAGTACATTTCAAAAATATCAACGTCATAAAGTCAAAGAAAGACTGAGGAACTATTCCAGATAAAAGGTATATTAAGGGGCTGGCTGGTTAGCTCAGATGGTTAGAGCGTGGTATGATAACACCAAGGTCCAGGGTTCAATCTCTATACCAGCCCAGCCACCAAGGGGGGAAAAATGGTATATTAGTTTTCTGTTGCTTATAAGAGAATACTTGAAACTGGGTAATTTACACAGAAAAGAGGTTTATTTCTTACAGTTTTGGAGGCCAGGAAGTCCAAGGTGCAGGGGGCACATCTGGTGAGAACCTTCTCCTCAGCGGAGACTCCCTACAGATTTCCTTGGTGACACAGGGTATCACATGGCAAGGGCTGAGCAAGAGTGTGTGCTAATGTGCTTCTTCCTCTCCTTATAAAGCCCCCAGTCTACTCCCTGATAACCCATTAGACCATTAACCCATTCATGAAAGCATAGTCTTCACAAGCCCCCTCTTAAAGACCCCACCTTTCAAATACCATATTGGGGATTAAGCTCTGACATGAGCTTGGGGGACATTCAAACCATAGCAAAAGGAGTCTAAAGAGACATTACAACTTATTGTAATGCATGATCCTAAATTAGATCCTGGACTAGGACCCTAGATACAGTATTGTATCAACATTAAATTCCCTGACTTTGGTAAGTGTACTGTGTTTGCAAATGTCTTTGTTATTAAGAAATATACACTGAGGTATTTAGGAATAAATGTCTATCACTTATTCTCAAATGATTCAGAAAAAAATAACACATACGAATGCACATAAATACACACGTGGAGAGAGAAAGAATAATAAAGCAAATGAGGCAATACTCTAATAATTAGTAAATCTAGGTGAAGGGTATACAGAAGTTCCTCATGGTATTTTTGAAACTTTTCTCTAAGTTTCAAAATAAAGGTTAAAACTAAGAGGAAAATTTTCAAGAGCATTCTTTTCTAAATATCTCAGATTGTCCCCTTCAACTCCATTTCTACTCTACCACCCTTGTTCAAGCCCTTCATCAATTTTCTCCGATTCCTGTAACAACCTTCGAAGAGCCTCCTGCCTCCAGTCCTTTCCTACCCACAGTGCATTTTGTAAACTGCTGACATACTCCTCACATGCACACTCTCTGTATCACTTTCCTCCTAAAATCTAAACTTTTCTTCTGGGCAATCAAAGATCTCCAACTTGCCTCCTCATTCTTATCTTTCCCACTTTATTTATCCTTTAACTTGACAAATTTACTGACTGTTTGGTACGTGCTAGGAGATAAAGAATGAACAGGACAATCAGGATTATTTCCTCAAGGAGTTTATATTTTCTGGAGGAGACAAACACGAAACGTAAAGTAAATGAAGTTAACATAAATAAAACAATCTCAGACTGGGTTTGGAGCTATGAAGCAGATAAGTGAGCCATATGGGGAATAATAAAGGGACAGTGATACAGGCAAGGCCTTTCTAGTCAGGTAATCTTTAGGTTGAGTAGAGTTCAGGGTGGGAGGGAGGGAGAGAGGAATTGTCTCAGGCAGAGGGAAGAACTTGGAACAGTCTAGGAACTGAGAAGACCACTGTGTAGGTGGCATGGAGCTAGGGGAAGAGTGTGAAGACGAAGTCTAAGAGGTATTATGTGGTTATAAAGAATACATCCCGTCTTTGTTCCTGGTTCTTAGAACAGAGCTTTAAAAACCCTTGGGATTTCCAGAGTGATAGGAGAGTCTTTGTTATGTTAAAGAGGTATCTCCTGGTGGGCCCCTAGACAGCCTCAGGAAGGGGGCAAATCAGCAGAAGGACCAGCATGTGATTAGAGAGTTGGCACTTGAAGAGTAGAGGTGAACTGGAGATTGAGCTCAGTCATGCTGCAAGTGATTTAGTCAACTATGCCTACATAATGAAACCTTCATAAAAAACCTCTGGACACTGAGGCTCTGCAGAGCTTCCTGGTTGGTGAATACACTGATATGCGGGGAGGGTGATGCACCCTGACCCCGTGGGGGTAGGGCATGGAAGCTCTGCAGCCAGGACCCTTTCAGACTCCTCCACTTTGGCTGTTCCTGAGTTGCATCCTTTGTAATAAAACCAATAGTAAGTATAGCACTCTCTTGAGTTCTATGAGTTGTTCCACTGAACTATCAAACCTGAGGAGATTGTAGGAACCCCTGAATTTGTAACCGGTCAATCGGAAATAACAGGTAGCCTGTGTACCCCACTCATTCTGCAGCCCTTGAGGCTGGCATCTGAAGTGGGGTCGGTCATGCAGAGGACTGAGCCTTGCATTTGTGGGATCTGACATTAAATCTGGGTGGTTAGTGTCAGAATTGCATTGAAGCATACCAACTTGGGGTGGGAACAGAGAATTGGTATGCAAAAGCCTCGCCACACAGCGCCTTCCAGACCATAATAAGAGGTTGAATTTCATTTTAAATGCAATGTTAAGCCACTGAAAGATATTTTTTGCTAGAGAGTGGTTTTACTTTCAGTAAGTTTTCTCCGGCCACAGTATGGAGAGGAGCAAGCATTGAAGAAAGAAGACCAGAAATTACCATGGCTTGAACTATAGTGTGGCAGAGATGAGACTCATGCAGATCCAAGACATGATTCAGTGGCAGAACTGAAGGGACCGGCTAAAGGACTGATGAGGGATGATTTAAGAAATGGAGAAATCATAAATGACACCCAAATATCTAGTGGGGAAAACTAGGAGAGCGAGAAGGGAGTGTTACAACTTTGGTTTGGGGCACATTGAGTTTGAGAAGCCTACGAGACATCCAGAGAGACATGTCATGCAGGTATCTAGATCTGCAACACGCTACGTCAGTTTACTTCTTCAATCAGACTGACGCCACACAATGGGTTAGGAACGTTCCTCTCTCTCCACGTTTGCTGAAGTGTTTTCTCTACCTTCCCCTTCTTCTTTGCCTAGACAAATCCTTTCCACCTTTCAAAGTTCACCTCAAAACTCCCCTTCCACATTAGGTTTTCTCCAACCACTCTATCCTGTATTCATATTTCTGCAGCCCTAAGAGTCAGCATGAACCTTTTGAGCAACTGCACCCCACATAGTCTCGTAAGTCTTTGTTCATTGTACACAAGTCTAGCCAGCACTATCAGATCATAAGCACCTCAAGACAAGGGCCATTTCTTATACATCTCTGTGTTCCTCACAAGCATGCAGTGGTTATGCAGCTGTAAATTAAGAGGGAATTAACTAGCAGATTTATACAAAAAGCTATGGAAGATTCAATAGCAAGAAGATGAAAATAAACAACTCTTTCTGCCTTCTAAAACAGTTTTAAAAAGCAAGGCTAGAAATTCCATCTGGCATGTGAAACTCAATAAATTTTACCATAATTAAAAGTGTTGACTCAATGACTCCTGTAGATATTGTATCTTTGGAGCTTGATAAAGCATTGAAACAGCATCCCTGAAACATTCCTATCCTGAGAGCTCTGGCTGGCATTAGCAGGAACTGAGGCAGGATGATTGAAAAGCCTGAACTTTGATAAACAGGACCAATAATGAAAAGAGCTCAATATCTAATGAGGGGGAAGGGAAGAGGCAGCTAAAGGAAGGCCCCTCTATGTCTGTTAGCTCTAGCTTTGTTTAGCATCACTAATGACCAGGAACAAGGCTTACACATTTTGTTAACATTTTTGGTCGGTACTAAATTAGGAGGTATGGCAGACATGATTGAGGATAGAGAAATAACACAGATGGATCTAAAGAGGTTAGAAACACGAATAGAAATTATCACAATGAGATTTGATTTAGGAAAGATGCAAATGAAGGCAGCTTGGGAGAAAGCATCCAAAATGCAAAATAATCAGTGAGCAGGGAAACCTAGAAAGCAGCAACATGAGAGTGTCTGGCAGGATAGCAATGGAATAAAGAATAAGCAGTGGCAATGTGCTATCTCAGCCCAAGTGGTTGGTGGCAGGCACAGGAAGAAATAGCTTGTCAAGGAATTGCACTGCAACACAGTATCCTTCAACACCCATAAACATTTTTGGAGATGATGTGGGAAAATAAACAAACAAAAACAAGCTCAGACAATAGGCTTTAGTTTCTTCAGTTGTTAGAAAATGTATTAGACTCATGGCTTCTAAGGTTCCCCCAGCTCGAACCTTCTGTGGTTCTGGGAAAGGAAGAGATGAGCAGGGGAAGGGTGCATGGTTAAGGACGTTCACTGCCCACAGCACTTCTCATGAGCTTCTTTATGAAAAGTCGGCAGAATGAAACGTTTCCTGTCACAAGAAACTTTAAAAGAAATTTTCACTTGAAAATGTTTTTGAATAGATTCCAAATTGACAGGACTGCATGTGGAATTCAACTTAAACAAGTGTATCTTTCTTGCAATATAGATGTAGAGTTAAATAACATAAAATCTAGTAGTTCTTTGTTCACAAAAATACCCTTTACTCTACTCAATAGAACTTTAAATAAAAACTCTTCTTTAAAAGATTTATCAATATACAATGTAGTTGATTTTCCTGTCCCTTTACCAATTCCTTCTCCCCCACCCCCACAAAAAAAACTTTTTAAAGTGTACTTTTAAAGTGTGTATTTTTGGTTTACAAAAATTTAATTACCTTAAAATGCCTGGAAATGCATCCACTGTACAAAGCAGGTAAGCTCTGCATTGAAGAGTGTCCGCTCTATTTGGGGTCAGTGCTGTGAGAGACAGACCAGCCCTACTGGTACATCTGTCTATGAATCACTCTCTTTTCTCAGCCTGTCACATTTTTATTTCCTTGAGGTTCATTTCCTTGGTGGTTTCTTTCATCCTCCCTACTTTCACTGACCCAGATCCCCAACAAAAGAAGGAAGTGAGGCATCTTAGGGGTAAGGCATTTTATTCCTAAAAGGTATGTTTTTGTTGGTAGGAAGCATAATTGATACTGCCATGTAAGTGCAGAAAGAAAATGCATGTCTCACGCAGCAGCCTCAGGAGGTTTCTCTGCTCTCTCTCCCATCTCCACCTGCACAACTTCGTCCATCAGAGTATCCCTCAGGATGGATGGAGTTACAAAGTAGCATCGAACAAGAAATCACCGCCATCATAAGCAGAGGACAAGAGAAGTTGCTCAGAGACGACCAAGCTATTTTCTCTTTCCATTTGACTTCCAAATGTGTGAGGCGTAATGTGCAAATTGCCTTCCAAAATCACACCAGGAAGGCTTCTCAGGGCATCCCAATCAGGACCACTTCTGCTGCTGCCTGTTTACATAAGAGGAGGAAACCAACAATCTCCACCCACCCTGAAAAAAAGCAAACGTGCTTCTGACGTGCAGAAGAAAAGTTGTACATCTGAAGCTCAGTCTCATGGTTAGGAAAGGTAGTGTATTAGTCTGTTTCTGTTTCTGGAACTGGGTAATTTATAAAGAAAATGAAATTTATTGCTTACAGTTTCAGAGTCTGGGACATCCAAAGTCCAGGGAACACATCTGGTGAGCGGTTTCTTTGGTGGTGACTTCAGTGACGCATGATATCACATTGTGAAATGGCAGAGCAGAGAGACTAACCTCCTTATTCACTTTCCTTTTAAAGCCACCAGAACCACTCCCAGTATTCCAAGAATGGATCAATCCACTCACGAGGGTGCAAGCCTCACAATCCAATCACCTCTCCAAGGTCCCACCTTTCAACTACCATAGTAGGATTTCCCACCCTCTTAACGCTATCAAAGTGGAGACCAAGCCTCCAACACATTAAACTTTAGGGGGACAGAATTCAATCCATAATAGGTGGCATACACTAAAACAGGATCTCCGAAGGGAGAGTTAGAGCCTGCACAGAGAGCCACACAAGGTTCAGGATTCCTGAGCCTGCAGTCATGTTCTGGTGTTTTGTTCTCTGCTACCCAAATGTCACTACATACTGCTGCTAATGCCCCAAGTTGTACTTGAGGACTATGCCTCTTGTGCAAGTCTCCCTCCTTGATGTGCAAGCCCCACAGAGACCCAGCCTTGGGGGATGGTCTATGATCCTAAATCTGGCACAAAATCTCCAGGGTGTTATGACTGGGGTCTGAGGCTTCCTCGTGCCACTGAAATGCATGTTGCTATGTCACTCCCCTGCCTACTCCCTTGGGGTGCCTTCTCATGGCACTTAGAACAAGAACCAAACTCCTTGCTCTGCCTGACACAGCCCTGCACTGATGCCCCTCTCTGGCTCTTCTATGACCATCCTCCTCCATACTCACACAGACCAGCCACATGGCCATCTTTCTGTTTCCAGAACACACCACACTTGTTCCTGCCTGTGCTTTGGCTCCTCCTTCTGTCTTGACGTCTCAGTTCTAATGTCACCTCCTCAGCAAGGTCTTCTTTGACTGCACTCCCTAAAGAAGCCACCTCCCTGATATTCCACGTCATACTGCTGTGTTTCAATCCTTCACACCCTTCTCTCTCTGAATACATTTGTTTGTTCATTTGCTTATGCGTTCATGTGTTCTCTCTCCCACTGTAATATACACATTATGAGGACAGGGACCTTGTCTGTCTTGTTCTCCAGTGCCTGGAACAATGTGTAGCAAATGTATTTGCCGAATGGAAGGATAAATACCCTCTCTGATACTGGGAGAGGCCTTATAGCACAGCAGCAAGAGGGTGACCTCTCGAGTCAAGCCACCTGCATTTGAACCCCCTTCTATCATTTGAATCCATATGTCCTTGGGAGACATAGAAGTTACATAGCTTTTTTTCTTTCTGCTTTCTCACCTATCAAATGAAGAAAATAACAGTATTACCCTGTAGAATTATCAGATGACTATATGTATGTCATTAGCACTAAATAATTGCTTTGTTTTATTACTGTTGTTGTTGTAACTATTATATTCTTGCCAAAGTTCACGACACATGACTGTGTGAGTTACTTGACGTATTTACATGCAAAGTTTGGTCCATTTACAAATCACATTGTAACTTCCCTTTTCTGGTCCAACGCGAAAAGAGACTGGAAGTCATCATTTCCATCCTCACAGGAAAAAAGCTGAACAAACTGAAAATCAACAACTCTTCTTAGACCCATCAAAGAACTGAGGTTACAAGACAAACCAAAAACCAGAGAGACAAGTGATACAGAGAATCACAGCTTGCAGGAAGCAGAAGCCCCAGCTGGGGCCAGTATGGCTAGGAACACTTTAAACTGTAATCGATGAACTGCTGGAAGCTTAGTGTGGACAGGCTTTAGACTCAAGAATTCTGAGGGTGTCTAGTCCTAGAGGAGCCCAAAACTTTCATGAATTTTACCTCTTGGATCCTTGCCAAGTTCTTACTATAAAGAACCATTTTGAAATATGCCCAGAGCTCTCTGTTCCTCTTAACAAGGCCTGTCCTTGAGAGAAACTATTGTACCAGAGCCTAACCAATCTGGGGGAAAGAAAATACCCAGTTCAGGCACCCTAAAACACTGAGATCTAAACATTGACTGCTTCCCCTCTCTGTCCACCTTGTCATCACATCAGTAGAGCTCCTGTATAATTATAGGGGATTACAACTAAAAAAACTGAAAGCATTGGACCCTATTCAAGAAGTCTCTAGGAAAACCCAAAGACAATGGTGGAGACAAAAACAAGGACACTAGAGGAAATTTTAGCCTTTGACAGAGGTTTTAAATGTTTAAGTCCCAATTTTAAGAAGGTTGTTCTTAATGATCAGGATCTTGTTTGCAGCATCTAGCAAAAGCCCCACCAATCCTCAGAGATAACCATGGCATGACTTGTCCAGTTTGGCTAAAGGTATGACCATTCTGGTGGAGGAAGGGGGTGGTAGGGAGACCCTTTGAAACTATCTTTTAAAACCCAGAAGGACATCAAAGGGAAACTCAATCAATGACTGCATTAAGTCAGGGTTGTAGGTCACTATCCTACACTGGCAGATCATAGCACTTTTTTTTTTTTTTTACTTTCCCAGGTTGTTCTTCTCCTGGGGTTAAGAGGTCTAGATTGACTATATTCTTTCCCACTGACACGGTTATGCAGTTATGGAAGCCAGCCCCCTGCTGATCTTATAGACACCTTTCACCTAGGTCTAAGTGAAATCGTTATAAAACCTCAAACCTGCCGGCCCGGTGGCGCACTGCTACAGTACGCCGCTTGGGAAGCGCTGCGGCCCTCCCACCGAGGGTTCGGATCCCACATATAGACCGGCTGCTCACTGGCTGAGCGAGGAGCGGGGGCAATACCGAGGGTTGCGATCCCGTTGCCGGTCCCGGTCCGGTACGGGCTCGACACTGAGGGTTGTGATCCGTTGCCGGTCACGAAAAAGAAAAAAAAAAACAAAAAACCTCAAACCCATGAAGCACTGGAATTTCCGCTGGGAAATTATGAGAATCCTAATATCCCACTAGACAGAAAAGCTCCATGGAGGCAAGGACTGTGACTGTTTGCTCGTTGTTATACCCATTGTGCCTAGCTCAGGGCCTGCCACATAGTAGGTGCTCAATAAAATTTGTTGAATGAGTGAAAAAAATCCACCGCAAATGTGGGCTTTAAAGTATTCATAGTTTAAATCTGATGATTTCTAAAAATTCTTCTTAAAGCTACTCATTCATTTGTCATTTATTTAACAATCATCAAGTGTCTTCTATTAGATAGGCATGAAAATACAGAAATGAATGAGATGATGTGCTGATTCTTGAAAAAGAGGAAAGGGGGAACAATATTTACTGAGTACCACTAAGCTACACACTTTTTTATTCATTATTTCATCCTCCCTACAACTCCATGAGGTAAATATTACTATCCCCTCTATGCAGATAAAGGATCTGAGATTTGCACAAAGGTCTATATTTTAGCAAATGGCAGAGCCAAGGATATATTCCAGGACCTGGGTACTACCCTCTACAATGTACTTTCTCCCCAAAATAAGTTTAAAATCACAGTCTGATATTCTGTTATGTGATGTTTTACTAAGGAAACTTAGGTTTTCAAAAATTGAGTTATAAACAAATTGTTTCGTTGGGAAAAGAAAAATCAGAGTTTTAGACTTTCACTTACAAGTTACTTACCTTGGAAAAAATTCCAGAAATAGAGGTGTTTTGTAACTATATGAGTGTGTACTTAGAGGCTAGAAATAATAAACTGCTTGGACAAAATAAATGAAAATTATCGAGTTAAGTGCTGAATGGCATCTAAGACCTAAGTCAATGAGTTTCTAAGTTGTAATAAAGCAAAACACTGAAATAAGGTGGTTGAAGTCAAAATAAAGTTCAGCAGGGCTCATGTTGCCAACGGTGAATATGGACTCAAGAAGCTGCCAACTACTCTTTTGTGCACAATAGCTTATTTTCTAGGGTCCTGGTACTAACTTGTGACTGTGTTTCAATTATAATAAGTATATATCCACACTATCAAGTGTGTTCCCTGTTGAGCTATTGTGTTGCATTCTATTTGCTTTATGAAAGCTCAAACTGTATGAGGGAAACCTAAAATAGGAAAATGAATTCTCAGCCATAAGAGCACTTAGAGAAATGCTCAGGGTCAGGCTGTCTTGTAGGGATGGGAGGTCCATTGTGGAGGCAACTCAGCCACACAAGTTGCATGTCCAAGGGTCACATTGAACCTCCTCAGTCACTTGTTTCCATGGACCCTACAGCAGTTTTAGGAATCATCATTCTTTCCCAATGGGTGAAAATACATGTGGACTGGAATGATCTGCACTCATACATGGGCACAAAATTTGAAAACAGGTTATTCCCACCCATGCTGCCTGGATCAGGTGAGGAACTGGGAAAAAAGAGATCCGTGATCAAAACAAAATTCCAGCAGCTCAGAAAGTTCCCAGAGTGGTGGGGAATGGTCTCAGACTGGAATAGTCCTAAAGGATATGGCCCAATCTTAGTGCAGTGAGAACACTCTCTTACATTTTCATAGCTCCCTGCAATTCTCAATGACTTCATAATGACCCTGGCAATAAAGTCGCATTCTTATTTTTACAGATGAAGAAACTGGAAGTGAGGAATTGATTCATAGCTAGCAACCATCAGAGTAAAATCTCTTAGATTTCCGACTCCTGACTGAATAGTCTTCCCACCATGACCCTGTAGGGCAACCCTGGGAATATGCTTGTAAGAGCAATGGCTTTGGAATCAGGATGACCTACATTTGCCTATCCAGGATGTAGCACTTTTTAGCTATAGAATTTCGGCAAGTTCGGGCCGGCCTGGTGGCACACTGATACAGTGCGCCGCTTGGGAGCGCAGCGGCGCTCCCGCTGAGGGTTCGGATCCCACATACAGACCGGCCGCTCATTGGCTGAGCGAGGTGAGGGCGCAACACCGAGGGTTGCGATCCCGTTGCCGGTCCCGGTCTAGTACGGGCGCGACACTGAGGGTTGCGATCCGCTGCCAGTCACGAAAAAAGACAAAAAGGAAAAAAAAAAAAAAAAGAATTTCGGCAAGTTCTTTAACCTCATTAAGCCTCAGTTTCCTCATCTGTAAAATGGGGGCACACACAACATCTAGCTCACAGGGTTATTGTGAGAATCTGATGGGACATCCTTATAGATGCTCAGCACACAACTCAGCCTCTGGTTAGAGCTGGAAAATGCTGAGGGTTTTATGGTATGTTTATAGCATGGACTCTGACAGAGAAGTCTCCTTTCTCTTGGGGTACAAAATCCCCAGGGGACATCTTACTGTATCTAAGGCTACAAGGAAATAAAAACTTGGGACACACTGTCAGTGCCTGGGGACTGAGCACTGAGCCTAGGATGAGGATGGAGGGGTGTCTGCCCATCTTTCCTCTCCTCTCACACTGCCATCTACACTGGGTCCCCAAGGCAGAGAGGCCCTCCATCCCCACCTGGAAAGCCATGGAGTTAGCAACAGCCAGAAATATCCTCAGAGGCAGCTTGGCCTTGTAGGACCTGTGGCTCCACAAGCGATGGGCACCAGCTGTCACACCCAGAGCAGTCAGGAGGAAGCAGAAGAAGGCTGCAAGACACAAGCAGGGAGAATGTCAACAATTGTCCCCAAGCTTTTGAACATCCCCCATCCTTTTTTCTCTCCACATAGGAACCCACATGAAATAGCATCAGGGGAGGAATCTGCAATGTGATAAACTGATAACTTGAGAAGATGCAGCCTTTTTATTGATTTGTAGCTTCCCAGTACCAGGCAGAAGCAGGCAGAACCTTCTTCAGGAAACTTTGACCTTTGAATATCATTTTTTTTTCTACATCAAACAAATCTTTCATTTGCTGATGTTTCTTGCCAGTCTTGACTCAAAGTCACAACCACGTCAGTGCGCATTTGCAGTCTGGTCTCACACATGTGCTCTCGGTGGAGCTGAGGTGGATCTCTACATTTCCTCTTAATTGGCACCCACGCCTGGGTGAGTGTTATGTGAAGAGCATATTTCTAAGTGGCAGTGCCCATTTTCATGGTTCCATTGGCCTTGGTTTGAAGGAAATTAGGCCAGTCTTAAGAGCAATGAAGTCTGGCTCAGGGCCGGTAAGAATGAGGATAAACCCGGCAGCAGAAAGAGCTGAGATGTGTCTTCTAGAGATCCTCACTTCTATCACCACGACGACCTGAGCTGTGAAGATGGCCAGGCGGGGAATTCTTAAAAAGCCACCTAAACTGGAGCCTGTTAGCTGCCACATACTTAATATATTATCTCTAATCCTCACAATGGGTGATGGGTATAATTGTTCTCTACTTGGGGAACAGGAGCTCTGAGAGGTTGATTGGTAAATCCTGTGTATAAATCCAAGTTGACCTATTTCCCAGGCCTCTGCCCAGAGGCCCCATGTGGCCCCCCAATGGTGGTGGTTTGCTCTTTGACTGGAGGCTTGGGAGAGGTTATAAGTGCATGGTGGAAAGCGGACACACAGGCACCCAAAAATGTTGATTCTTGAGATTATTACAACTACTGTAGTGGCTTTAAAGCAACGCCCCCCCCCCCCAGTGCTAAATGTTTTCTTTGGATTATCTTATTAAACACATAAAACAACCCTATGCATATTATAAGCCCCATTTTGCAAATGAGAAAAAAAAGTCTTAAAGAAGTTAACTAATTTCTCTCTGTCACAAAACTAGGAAGTGTCCTTACTAAGAGCCAAACCCAAGTCTGTCTGAGCCAAGACCCGAGTTCCTGCCCACTATACTCTTTGTCTCTGGGATACATCAAGTAAGTTTTATCTTCACTTCACACCCCTTAATACTGGATCCCAATCTAAATTTGAAAGTTAGCTGCTTCCTATTTGGGGAAAGAGCCCTAAACCAGGCTATAGGAAGGTGGGCTCTACACAGTTGCGTCTAGCACATACAGGACCCTCCCTAAACAATTGGGGAAGAACAAGAGTTCAGCTGCAAGGACATCCCCAGAGCAGCTGTGAAGGGTCCCCAGGCCAGGGTGAGTACTTAGGGAACCCACTGAAGCACTTCTCTGCAAGAATTACTAGGGAAACTTTGGTATTAATATACTTATTTTAATGGGAACACAATATTATATCTTCCAAAAGTTAAGTGATGGATCTTGATCTCAATGTATAATTACATGGTTCTAAAAACAAGATTTACTCTTAGCTCTAAGACTGAGTCCCTGAATACATAGAGTTTTCATGAAATTGACAAATCATTCCTTACTTGAAAGGTTAAAAGCCAAAAGCGAACAACAATCTGCCCACTAATCATAGAAAGTAGCAGTAAATAAAAAGTTCCAAGCTGGCCATCTCTACTAGTGATTTTTTTCAACTGTCTCCACAGGTGATTTGGGGGGGGGTTTGTTTTTTGTTTTCTGTTTTTGGTGGCTGGCTGATACCGGATTCCACCCCGTGACCTTGGTGTTGTTATGCTGTGCTCTAACCAGCTGAGAAACCGGCCAGCCCCCACAGGTGATCCTGATGCACAGCCAGGGCTTGGAAACCCCTGCCCTGTAAGGCACGCCCTCTCTTGGAGACCATGCGGTCCCTGCCTCGCAATTTACAAAGAAACCGAGATGCAGAGAGCGTTGCAACCTACCACTAGACGATGACCCTCCGCGGGGCCCCTGGCACCCGGGGGGACCTCGGTAAATGCTAAGTGACTCCGGATCAGGAGACAAGGCCGCCCTTTCACGTGAACTTCGGTCCTGTTGGCACTCCCCCCGCCGCCGGCTCCCTCTGATGCTGCAAGCGGCCCCCCAGGCGCTCCGCGGCGCAGCAAGGCAGTAGACACCTGAGCGCCGCGCCGGGCTGGGCGGTGTGTGCGCGGGGAGCTGTCGCCCAACACGGGAGTGGGATCCTGGGGACAGGGCAACACCTCGGGGAAGGAGGGAACATGGAAGAAGACGCTGTGCTTTGATGTCTGCTTTTCCAGCCGGCTCAAGTGTTCTGAAAGTCAATTCTGGGCTCTAGCCATTAAATGACCATTTGTCCTCTCCTCCCCAGATTCTGAAGACAGATGGGGAAAGGCCCACAAACCCAGAGATACACACATGCGTGCGAGGCTACTTCAGAAAGTTCGTGGAAAAACAGAATTAAAGGATAATATGAATCTTTCTACAAACTTTTTGAAGTACCCTGGTATATACACATACCTGTATATGCTCAGTAATAGAGCATCATGGCCCTGGGATTGAATCCCTGCTTATACGTGTGGCAATTTCTCTAAAGCTGGGTTTCTTCATCTATAAAGGCGGAAAATGGGACCTGCCCCTTGGGTATGTTGTAAAGATGAAAAGAGGTAGTGCCTGCAGAATTCCAGCCCTGCCTGGCAAGCAGGGCGCAGGCGTGACTGTCTCTGGTATGAAGCCACCCGCTGCCTCTGGGAAACATCCCCTTCCCCAGAACCCCTCTGAAGACACCCCAGGCATTTCATCACTCTAAACTGGTGGATGTGGGAGTGGTTTGGCCTCCCTGCTCTGCCCCTGCCTACATTTGGCAATATCTTCAGCCATAATTGGTTGCCATAAACCAAAACTTGAAGGGTGCTACTGGCATCTAGTGGGTAGAGGCCAGGTATGCTGCTAAGCATCCTACAATGCCCAGAAGCTCCTTCCAACAAAGAATTATTCAGCTTAAAATGTAACTAATGCCAAGGTCATCCTGCTCTAATATCTCAGGAAAGCTCTCCTTGAAACCATCCCCTGGGCTGGCCAGTTAGCTCACTCCGTTACAGCACAGCCTTATAACACCAAAGCCATGGGTTCAGATCCCCCTACAGGTCAGTCACCAAAAACAAACTATCCCTTGTTAGTTTCCCCCGCCAAGACCGCACCTGTCCTTGCTTCTTACCGCTCTGGGTTCATGGGGAGCTGTAGGTGTAGGAGTAATTTATTTCTGATATTTTTAAATAAGCTGAAAACAAAGGACCTGAGTGAAAGATCAATTGTATTTTAGGTAATTGATTCTCATGCTTTAATGTGCCACCCCCAGAGATTCTGGTTCAGTAGGTCTAGGGAGCAGCCATCAATCTGTGTTTCTAACAAGCTTGCAGGTGCTGCTGTTGGCCCAGGGTCCCAGAGTCGTTGGCTAACCATCCCATCTGACCAGCCTGATAAGGCGCTGCCAGTGACACAGCAAGGCCCTGTACGTCCACTCACCTCGTGGACTGGTGCTACAAAGAACTTCAATCAGACCTTACATCAAGGTTTGAGGCTCTGGGGTAATTTCCCCCTAGGTACTATCTAAACAATTCTCTCAAAATGAGAACATTTTCACAGGGTCTTGGAAACTGCAGGCTGAGAAGCAGAGGGTTTCTTTCTACTATTCAAACCTAAATTCTTTTATCCTACAATGACGAACAGCCTCTTTGTCATGCACCTTGTTCCACTAAGCCCCCTTCTACTGTGCTGCACTTGAGCTGCAGGGATATGTCCTCTCACCCCACAGCATGGATCTTTAAGCAACTGCCCACGTCTAGGAACATCCGATAGAAAGGGAATGGAACGAGAGAGAGAGGATGTATCTCATGCATTTTACACGTGGTGCCTATTGTCCTCAAGCGTTCTTCCTGCCTTCTGTTAGGTCCATTTAGACTGCTCTAACGTCCTGGGCAACCGCTACTTTTTCTGGACGATTTACAGCTTGTAGGACAATGAGCATGGGAGTCATAGCAGATCACCAAGAAACAACATTATAGCATATCTTGTTACTACTCTGCTACTGCACCACACTGTCTGTAATTCAAACAAAAAAGGCAAGAATTCGGGTCTCACCAGCGCCTCATTCAGTACACAGACACATGGCTCACTTCAAACAGGCACCCCTCTTAGATGCCCAGTTGCCCCTGTGTTTTCCAGTGTGGCAATCCTCACAATGTAATTAAATAAAAAATTATCAATCTGATGTCATCTTCTCTTACCAAAACCTAATCTCCAGGAGGGCCAAGATCATGTCTAAATTTCCATATATTCTCACCTGGTACCTGTGCAACTAACACAGCTAGAGAAAGATAACCATGTGAACTAGTCTCACTTTAAAAACGGGACCGCTAACCTCAACTGGGCTCTACTATTTTCCTTGTCCACACGTGGTCCCTCTCTCTTAGACATCTCTCTCATACTTGCTCCTGTCACCTCACCCCAACATCTCTCTTCCCCCCTCATCTGATAACTTTGCTTCTGGTTTCACTGAGAATATCAGAGCTTCCTCAGGCTCCACCGTGCCACCCCCTTCAGCAGCTGAGCCTGGGTACGCTGCGATCTCTCTGTGGCCGCTTATGGCCTTCCACAGGTCGAGGGCCTTTAAGTCTGGCCCTCCTTGCACATCTCAGCCACTCACACACTTCCTACTCATACACGGCTCAGCAAGTCCCCACCCCCAATGTTGCCCTGGCCTGCACCCACACAGTTATTTCTCTCATGTTAAAAAGCTCCACTTCCCCACGTAGATCCTATTCCATTTCCCTGCTCCCCTTTACAGAACTTATTGAATGGATTGTTTCTGATCACTGATTATAGTTCTTCTCTTCCCATCCCTGCCCTTTTGTCCATCTACCCTCATCCCTGCCCCCAATCAAAACTGCTCTGATCCAGGCCCAGACAAGACAGCTGTGGTCCCTTTACTCGTGGGCCATCTCTAGATGAACACTGAACCAATCATGACCTGGTGATGGGACTGTGAAGGAGCCACAGGTGCTACGGGAGCACCTGGAAGATGAGCTCGTGAAGGAGGAACCAGCATTCCAGGAACAGCACCCAGAGTCTAGACTAGGAACTGGGAGGCCCTTGACAAGTTTCTCATCTGTTCTGGGCTTCAATTTCCTTGTTAATAAAAAACAAGAGTGTCCCCAAACCATTCTGCAGTCTGGTGCTGGGCTACCTGTATCAGAATTACTTGAGGACCTTTAAAATATATATGCATATTCTAGAACTTTCTACCAACAAGACAGGGATTCATACCTCTGGTTCATGCCTTGGTGTGGGAAAACAAGGTCTCATTAAAGAAAAAACATTCCTTGATAGGAAAGAGAGTTTGTTAAACAAAGTTAAGAACTCTTAGCTGTCAGAGGATGGTGTCGACAGCATGTAAAACACGTTGACCAAACTGCATGGTTGGGGGAAGGGAGGGGAACAGCTGTTTTCTTTTGTTTTTAAGAAAAGTCAAAGA
This sequence comes from Galeopterus variegatus, assembly GCF_000696425.1. Taxonomy (NCBI): domain Eukaryota; kingdom Metazoa; phylum Chordata; class Mammalia; order Dermoptera; family Cynocephalidae; genus Galeopterus; species Galeopterus variegatus. Next base: position 36,807 of record NW_007726589.1, on the reverse strand, counting down.
CTGACACTGTTCTGCTTCCAGTCCACTTTTGAAAATGTTTGGCAACTAGTGGGAGTGGCCACACAAGTACAAGAAGAGCCGTCTCTGAAGCTGCCAATTGCTAAACATTTTACCAGAAAAGCAGAAAAACAAAACATAAATCAAAATTATCATTTTGCTGTTTTTTCAATCTACCAATATTTGTTTGGTATAACGACACCACAAGACCAAAGCAAGCCCTTGAGAGAAAACTGCTCAGCAGCAGAAACTCGTTTAGACGGGAACCCTTCCACTGTCCCCCTGTGGTGTCCTGCTCGCTCTGTGCCTTCTTACCTCCTTCTTCAAAGCCTCTTCCACTCCCTCAAAAAACACAAAGCTTCCCTTGGTGGGGTTGGGGGGTTGGGCGGGGGTGCAGAGAAGATCATTTATTGGGCATGGGAACCAGAGCGCCCTGGAACAGCTCGTGGAGAAAGCTGGCTCCTTTTGCAGAGAAGTGAGGGGACTCAGGTAATTTGGAATTGCTCTCTGCCATTTCCTACCTGGGCAGATAAATGAGAAACTAATATCAAAAATGTTGGTCCCTCTGAAGGAAGACAAAAATTAAAAATAGCACCCAAGTCAGTCAATTTTGGGGAAGTGGGAAAAAAAGAATTTCTGCCCTCATTGTCTGAATTATGTGGGTAGTTAGGGGTCTTTGTCACCTTTTCTTTCTTTTCCTAATAAGCAATTTCTCTAGTGGAATAAAGACAGCGAAGATCTTCCCAATAAAGATCGGGAAGCCCAGGAGCCCGAGGTTTAAGGCAGGTGTTGGCAGGCACCTTAGCAGCAAGGGCTGAGCGCTGAGCCTGGGAGGGGCACCCTGGGGGAAAGTGCTAAGGAGGGAAGCCCAAGGCATCACTGTTGCTTTTATGTCTGAGCCAAAAGGGCTGGAAATGAAAGTAAAAAGTCAGGGAAAGCTTCCTGAGGGGTGCTGCTTTCTCTCTGTCCCCATTTCTCCTCAAGGATCACCTCATTCTCTCCCTCTTTTCTAACCAGAGAAAGGCCCTCATCTCGGTGCTAAGAGTGAACACAGTGGATTCTAACTGAGCCTTCCTCATCTGGCAACCACAGCCCAAGGGCAGAAATGAAAAACTGTTTGGCAGTGACATGGACTTGCTGCCCACCCCACCCCATTACAAAACACATTCTTTTCAAGGTTTTTACCACAATGTTTCTGACTTAAATAGGAAAAAAAAAAAAAAGATAAATTTAATAACACAGTGTTCTTTCAAGATACCAAGAAACCCCCTTCAGTTCTCTGATGACTGACTGCATCATCAAGGCGGCCCAACCTAGTTCAAGAACCCCAGTTTCTTGAGGTCCCTTCACACATTTTTATTCCTACCAAGTCTCTTTAAGTTGCTGTGAATAACCCAAGGCAGACTTTTTTTTTCTTTGTAGCACAATTCACTCAGTTCTGGTGCATAAAATGCAACCTAATTTTAATAAGTTGCCTTAGCAAAATATGATTATTCGCTCACTCATTCCTTAGCAAACCTGTACAAGCCCCTTCCCTGTGCCAGGTTTCCTCCCAGGTACAGAGGACAGAATGGGCGACGTCCCTCTCAGGAGGCTCACTACTAACAGACTTCTTAAACTAGCAGCCCTCAGGCCACAACCAGCTCACAGATTTTTAAAAAGCAGATCCAACAATTAAAAATAGGGGATTTCAAATTCAAAAATCTCTTTTATGGCTTCTCCAAAAAATGGAAAGATCTGGCAACATCGGGCCACCTCGCTTTCCTGCATGGCAATTTTCTACCGGAACCAAATACCCCTTCCCTTTAGCCAGCTCCACACAATCACACCCCTTCACCCCACACATAAATCTCTTTTATGGCTTCTCCAAAAAATGGAAAGATCTGGCAACATCGGGCCACCTCGCTTTTCTGCATGGCAATTTTCTACCGGAACCAAATACCCCTTCCCTTTAGCCAGCTCCACACAATCACACCCCTTCACCCCACACATATGTGTGCACTCAGGATCAACCCTCTTCCTTTATTACTTGCCTGGACCCTGCTCTGGGGCATGCCCAAGGCAAACTTACCCACTAGGCACAGTAGGCACAGTGCCAAAAGCCCACCATACATTTTTTCAGAAAGAAAAATAAGTAACTATAATAAAAATTGTAGGGAAAATATAAGAAAATGGTCAGGGCTGCCTCGGATGTTCGGAATCTTGCTGAGCATGTGATGTAAATATGTAACTGTGCACGTGCACCCAGGTGTTCCTTGGCTATTATCTGTGGATGTGCATGGGCACCCAGGTGGTCCTGGGTGGTCTGACTCACACCCAGGTATCCTGGGTTATCAGACTTGAGTATAAAGGACGAATGGCTTTGATCCGCAGTGTACCCCCAGCCATGCCCTGGGGGGGCCACTACTGCTGCTGGATGCTGTTGCTGCCACTGACCCCAGGACCCTCCAGGAGGCCACCACCACCGCTGCCGCTGCTGCTGCTGCTGCGGACGTTGAGGACTGAGCTCATGTCATCTGCCAATGGCTCCTGGGATCTTTCCCAGTTACCTACCTTGTGGACCTGCATGTGAGGGGTCTGGTGACCCAGCCTGGTATATGAGGCCAGGCATTTGAGAGATCTGGTGACACAGCCTGGCATATGAGAGGTCTGTGACCCAGTCCGTACAAGAGGTTTGAAGGGTCTGTGGGCCCTAGCCCGGCAATACAACAATATATAACCTAGATTATAGTTGTTTTTATAGCAATACAGTTGTAAAATAAGATTTTTAATATATTTTCATGGAGGAAGGGGCCCAGGGCAAAAGTCATAATGCAACCCTGAGTATAACTGAATTACACCCCTCCTTACTTGGAAAATTGGGAATTAAAAGGGAAAGAAGTAAGCTTTTATCCTGTCTTTTTAGAAGGAACTATATACAATCCATTCCAGTTGATGAGGGGAAACCCTTCAGAAGAGTGCCAGCTAATAAATGTAGAAATCACCCTACAGCAATCCCCAGCTGTGCCTGATGCCACGTGCACGGTGCCCACGCTCCCTGCAGGACCCAGGCACTCGCTTTCCCAACTGCTGGGACTGTTGATCCTACAGGTTCACAGCTGAGTCTCTCCCCAGGTGCTGTCCTGCCTCAGAGAAATGAAGCTGCTCAGCCCAAGGTGCACCCCCTCTCTGGGGGCAGCCCACAACCAACACTTAGTTGGTAGAGGGTACAAGACCTTGTCTTCTGCCTCAATTTGGCAAAAGGACCGTCCAGTTCCATAGCTGCCTGTAACACAGGCTGAGGCCTCTGCCGTAACTGCACCGCAGTTCAGCTTCTCTCTCTGCCCTATCCTGCTTCCCTCTTCTCTCACAGATGTTACCAAGCACAATCCCTGATAAACCTGCACACAAATCTGCATGTCAGAATCTGCTTCCCAGAAATCCAAACTAAGACCCTGATAAATGGGTTCAGGAAGAATCATCAATGGATGCTGTCATGGGTTGAATTTTGTACCCCCCCCAATTCATATGTTAATGTCTTAACCCCCGGTGCCCCCAGAATATGATCTTATTTGTTTAATAGTGTCTTTACAGAGGTATTCAAGTTAAAATGAGCTCACCTGGTGAGGAAGGGGGACTTGTCTAATATGATTGGTGTCCTTATAAAAAGGGGAAATTTGAACACAGACATGCGTGAAGGGAAAACAATGTGAAGAGACACAGGGAAGACGATGGCCACCTATAAACCAAGGAGAGAGGCCTGGAACAGATCCTCCCGTCACAGCCCTTGGATGGAACCAACCCTGCCAACGTCTTGATTTAGGACTTCTAGGCTCCAGAACTGTGAGAATAAATTTCTGTTAATCCACCCAGTCTGTGGTACTGTTATGGCAGCCCTAGCAAACTAATAACATAGATGCTAAATCATTAGTCAAGAGGATTGTTGGGAAGCAGGATATTCCCATGGTGTCAAAGCCTCCCTTCCCCACCCTCCAGACTACTTACTGAAAAGGGGAAAACAGAACTTTACAGTGGAGGAATCTGGCAGCCACCCCTTAACCCAGAGATGAGACTTGGCATCAGTGACAGCAGAACAACCTGACATCAGGCCCTTTCTGAAGCCATGAATACAAAGCAGATAGCATCACCCTTGAGGGATTCTTGCCAGATACGCTGAACTATAAACACACCTCTAGACCTAACTCCCAGTTTACAGAAAATAGAGGAAAAATAGAAATAATCAGGCAGTCCAAAATGTGGGACATTGTACAGAAAACTGAACTGGTCTCCTCAAAAAGTCAATGTCTAAGGTAAGGGTCTATTCTAAGGCCAATCAGAACAAACAACAATCAAGTGCGATGTGATAACCTTGACTGAATCCTGATTTTAAAAAAAAGATCAATTATAAAAGATATTTTAAAAACATTGGAGAAATTTAAATGTGAACTGGATATTAGATTGTTGTTATGACAGTGTTCTTATGTTTAGGGGACCCATGTGGAATTATTTAGGGGCAAAGGCCCATAACATCTGCAAATTACTTCCAAAAAACTGAGCATAAAAGTTATAGAGAGATAAAGCAAATATGGTAAACTGTCAATAATGACTGCTTCTAGTGGTAGATGTGTAGGTGTTCACTGTATTAGTCTTTAAAATTCTGTGTGTTTGAAAATGGGCATAAAAGAGTTTGGGGAAAACAAGTGCCCCTGCAGGCTGATACACTGCATTTCATCTCCTTTCGCATCACACAGTAACACCAACCAGACAAGCTTCAGAATCAGAACACAGGGGGCCAGCACAAGACAGCACAGGTTAAGCCTTGCTTTGTACAGGCTTCCGATACTGAAAATGATGAAAGTCAAACATACTTCCCCTTCCTGCCCACAAATAAGTAGGCCCTAAAGTAAGTGGGAAAGACAGGGACAGAGAGGAAAAGAAATAATGTAAAAAGATACACATGTGGCTGGCTATGTTTAGCTCTTCTCTAATCCTTTCTGAGTCTCAGTTTCCTTTTCTGTATAATGGGGAGAACAAAAGAAGTCAGGAAGTATTGTTCTTAGGATTAAAGATGAGGACTAAGTGCCTGACACTTCTGACTAATTCCACGTGGAGAGGTGATAAACGTCCGTGTGCTGCGGCTGTGCGGGTGAGCAGTGGGGTGCCCGGGTAAGATGAGGACTAAGTGCCTGACACTTCTGACTAATTCCACGTGGAGAGGTGATAAACGTCCATGTGCTGCGGCCGTGCGGGTGAGCAGTGGGGTGCCCGGGGCAGCAGGAGAAGAACCCGGCTGGGCTGAGCAAACTATACATGTCATTTTTACCCTAACGAGGATGGTAAAAGGTAACTAAGAAGCAATTTAAAAAAAAAAAAAAGCAATTTTCATTCTCTCTCATGCAAAGAAAACAGTGAACTCATTTTGTTTACACTTGACTGTGCACTTGAATACCAATAGGATGATAATCAGGAAGAATTCAAGAGGGGTTTCCTGAAAGCAAATACAACAAAAAAGAACGACCAAGTCAGAACAGCTCCAGAATAAGGAGCCCAGAATTTTCCTGTAATCTATGTCAAGACCTAAGATTATTTTATTGCTTTAAAAATAACTTCCCTGAACTTTAGACATCTTTCCTTCTCACATGACATATCGATGATGTTAGGCTTTCCTCAGGGCTGAAGGGGCTCAAGGCCAAAGGCTTTTGATGTTTAGAATAAAACCTTAAGTGTGAACTCAGTGTAAATGCCAAGAAAGCTACCACTCTGTCAGTACTGCCAACACTTTTTTTTTATTTAATCATAACTGATTACACATATTTTTGGGGTTCAACGTTGATGTATGTTGATCAAATCAATATTATTAGCATAGACATTACAAATCGTACTTATTCTTTATGTCCCTTATCCAACCTCTCCCCATCCCCCTCTCCTTCCCTGCTCCCACTTCTGATAACCCTAGATTTCTTCTCTCCTTCTGTAAAAGTAACGGTTACTCTGTTGATTTGTTGCCTAGATGGTCTGTCCAGTGCTGAGAGAGGTGTGATCAGGTCCCCCACTATCATCGTAGAGCAGATGCTTCTCCTGTCACTCTGGAATGGGCTTTGTGGAGAGAGACGTCCTCTTCTTTGGTCTCCACTGGTGACTCTCCTTGTGTCAATGCACTTGAGTGGCTGGCGGGCCATCTGCATGGTGGTTATGGTGTCTAGCCACTTTTGTGGCAGCCGTGGCTACTGTGGTGGCTGTGGTGGGCAACCCACATGGAAGTGTTTTTGGCATGCTCCTTGCCTGGTTGTGGGAGGAGGGGTCGGTCCCTGGCTCCATCTGTTTTCACATTTTAAGATGTTGTTGAGGAGCAGTTGGGTGGGAGGGAAAGAGGGGAGGGGGAAGGAAATAGGGTGGGAGAAGGAGGAAGGAGAGGGGGCATGGTTGAGGCCTGTGGCACCCCTCTCATTCATGCAGGGGAGACCAGTGGTGGCTTGTTCGTTGCTGGGCTGAATGCAGACATCAGGGGGGTGTGGGTGAAGCCCTTGGCCCCCACATTGCCCCCACTCAAGAGCCCAGGGCACTTCCTATGGCAGCTCGGTGGTCATCACTGGGCTGGTTGCGGGTGTTGGGATGCATGACTGAGGCCCCCAGCCCTCCCACCTCCCTGGCTTGTGGGCCCGGGGGGCTTCCGGTCCTTCTAGGTTTTACAGGTGTTCTTTGGTGAAGCAAGACCTTTACTAGTTAATATCAAACTTTGTCTCTGGTCTGTGGGTATTTTGTTTTTTCTTTCAGTTCTGTGTTGGATTATTCACTGTTCCCACTACTTAAACTCT
>NW_007726589.1:19663-29093 GCF_000696425.1 Galeopterus variegatus | reverse complement strand
TTCTAAAATGGGAAGACTTCCTGTGGGGACCAACACTTGAGCCCTGTGGTTGAGCTAAATTGCTGTGTTGCTGCTGATTCTCTGGGGAAGGCTTTTTGTGCAGCTCAGGTTTTAATGGTTGACCTTGTGTGTACTTCCAGGTCTCATGAGGTCCAGTACACCTGGGTTGTGTAGAAACTCTGGTCTGGACCTGAGTATTTTCAGCAAACTACACCCCATGCAGTTCTATATTCCTGACCAGTCTCCTCCGAGTGGTCCTGTGCTGATTGGGGGGCAGATCAGCTGTCCTTGCTGTGCCCAGTGTTCCCCCTGTGGGCCTGTCTCCCCCACCGCCCACACTCCAAACACTTCATGATGGGATGAGCTGTGCACAGGTCCCTTGTGATGACTCACTGGCCTCTGAGTGGCTGCTTACTCCTATGTGGGTCCATGGGAACCCTGTTAGTGGTCTTGCTGGCCTGAGGGACACCAGGGCCCTCTCCTTGCCTGCTGCCTCCAAGCAACTCCATCCAAAAGGCACAGCTATGGCTTTTGCCGGCTCCTGCTCCATGTGTTCACCAAGGACAGCCTTGAAGTGGCCAGGGCTCAAAACAGAGTGGTCCTTTCTCTCTTCATAGCTTCTCTTGCTTTCATAAACTCCGTAGGTCTTTCCTCCTCTTCCCCTGAGCTCTAGCAGCCCCAGCTTGGCTGTCGTTGCTTTTTAATAGTTGTAAATGTGTTGATTTGTGGCAGAGAGTGATGCTGGGGACTCTCTAGTCCTCCATCTTGGCCAGAAGCCTCTTTACTTTCTGAGGGTAAAAGCCATACCTGAGTTTTATTTTCATTTTACCATCAATTACTCACAGTACCTCACTAGCAGCTCCCTTTTGTTTCACCAAACAGAAATGTCAGCTTTGGGTGGCATGGGTGTATTTTTACCCCCCATGTGTTGTAGCAGCTTTAGCACATCCATGAAAATTCTAAGACATGATATCTTCTGAAAATAAAGCTCTAGAAAGGAGCATTTGATTCTGGCCCAAACCTAATGCGAGTAGCAATTTGATTGACAGGTGAGTCACAGAAATCAGTGAGGAAAAGCCACCTGGAGGGTCTCTGTTGGTGGGCTTCTGAGTCCATGGAGGCTCTGTATCAGAACAGAGATGCATCCTTCCAGAAGGCTCTTAAACACAAGCATGTGCAAATACTTTCTGCTCCCAGCATGTTTGTTACTAAAAAACAACCTTGGATTTTTACAGCAAGGTAAATAGGAACTTTCCCAAATGGGCAAACTTGAGTTAGCCTAATCCCAAGATTGAAAGACTGGATATTTTCACTCTGCTTGTTAAGAAGGCAGCTATTTACTTTTTAAAATGGAGATCTGCATTAAGAAATAGATTACACATTGCAACCTAGAATACACAGATCTGACTGAAAAAGAATTTTCATAAAAGAATATTTAATCCTTACTATATGCAATGCACTGATACTTTCTGTTCTATTTTATTATGTTTTAAATGTTGGTCACAATCCAAACTAAAATGTTTCACACCCACTGAGAGGTCACAATCTGTAGTGAGAGACGTGCTGAACTGGGTGAAGCCTACGCTCCTTGGCACATTCCTGTCACATACAGCCTTCTTCATCCTGTTCCTTTCCCCAGGGGCTGCCACAAAACAGTTTTGATAGGTCAAGAAAAAAGGAGACATTTTTTGTTTCCTCTACATTTTCTAAGTTCTGAAGGGCACCCGTCAATCCAAGGTCGTTCTACGGGCTGGGGGCTGTCTCTTCTCAAATGGAGTGGGGTCCCTTTTTCTTTATAATCACAAGATAACAAAGGTATTTGATAGAAAAGGCCACCTCCTCTCACATCTTGAGGCTCATGGATTCACATCTGTCACGTTGAGGCAATAGCTATGCTAACATGTGGCTAGGGCAATTCATAACTAAAGCCAAAATGTTTCGTTATTTTTGTTATACTAAGTCTTCCGTTTGTATTGTCAGGGATAGGGCTCAAATCCTTTAAACCCATTGTACAGACTGAGTCACCGGACCCCTCACACACAGGTCCATGTTATTAGGTAACTGGAAAGATCCTGGGAGCCGTTGGCAGACGACATGAGCTCAGTCCTCAGCAAAGGCAGCAGCAGCTTACAGATCCAGCAGCTTACAGGTCTGGTGGCGGCAAGGACACTGGCAACAACAGCTTGCAGCAGCAGCAGCAGCCGCCCTGTAACCCCCGGGGGCATCCTAGGGACAGGGAGGCCCTGTGGATCAGAGCCACTTGTCCTTTATACTCAAGTCCGATAACCCAGGACACCTGGGCACACACACGCAATTACATTAGACAACCAAGGAACACCTGGGTGCACATGCATATTAACATCAAATGCTCGGCAAGATTCTGAACATCTGAGGGTTTCTGAACATCCTCCTATATTTTCCCAACAACTTCCAAGTGAGGAGAGATTTTCCCAGCAGACAGACCCATCAGATTCTGAATTCATTTCTCCTCACCCTCAGGTTCAACTGAAATCCCAAACTTGACATTAGGACATGAAGTTGGTGCCACATTCCATACAGTAGACAAGGCCACAGTGCTGCACGTCTCTGGAATGGTCCACTGAGAGATGCCATCCACATGGAACAATAAAAGTGGTGCCCTTATGGTGGTGCACGCTGGCCCACAGGCCGTGGGTTAAATGTATTTCCAGCACTCAGAGAGCCACTTCCCTCACTCCAAGTATACAGGCCCCACCCTTGTGGTAATGTCTCCCCAAATCAGGGGTTATGGTTCACCCATTCACTCCTAGCCTCTGTGAACATTCTTCCTTTTGTCTCCCGGAGACAAGTGCTACTCCATGCTTTGGTTCCCTTTTGGTTTTTTGGAGAAGTAACGGTCTTTCCTATCTGCCGCTTAGATACCCCCATTGACGGCCAGTCAAAACTTCTGACTCCATAGCTAAATCTCTTACCATCTGGCTCCAGGAAAGTCTAGCTTCTCTTGGCCTCCCCTCTTTGACCCTGGGCCTTTCAATAAGCAAGACTATCTCCCATCTCTTCTGCATCTTTTTTCTGTCTTAAGCTAGTCTATAGTTTAGGCCATTTAAGAATCACACCCTGAATTTATTTTACTTCTGCAGATCTTGTTTTGTCTACTTGTCTTTTTTTTTTTTTTTTAAATGAACATAGTTGAGTTCTCACAATTCTTCTTTGACATTGCATGTTCCCTGCTGTGGGAGGGAGGGCAGTTACCAATTAAGGGTCTCCTGCTTCCTACAGACAGTAGTCAGGCAGCCCCTCCAAGCAGCTGTTCACAATGTGGAGGGCACATTAGAATCACCCGGGGAGCTCTCAACCCAGGCTGCACCCATACCAGTTAAATCAGGACCTCTGGGTGGGGCCCAGGTGTTGGTATTTTTATAGCTCTTCAGGTGATTACAAAGTGCAACCAAGGGTGAGAACCATCATTTATTATTCCCATTTACAGCACATTTCCATGTTTAAGACACTTCTCCAACCAGTGGGAGAGCAGAAGCTCCAATTTCCAGATTGAAGACTCCTCCTGTCCCTGCAGTCCAGGAAGGTCTTGTGAAGGTCACTCCTCAAGCCAAGACTTGCATCTCCGAGAAGCAGTCTTTTAAACCAAAATAGAGCCAGTTATTCCCCAGCATAACACAAGGATGGGGATCTCAGAGAGGACTTAACTTGTGCACAAGTGTTGAAAGCTCCAACCCCTGGGGGATTTCATCTCTGATGGCCAAACAAAAAGGGGGATGAAGAGGAACAGACTGGAGTGACCATGTCTGTCTGGAGCAGGTGGGAGGGCTGAAAAGAGGCTGTGACTTCTGCTCTGGGTTTTTGAGAATTAATAGGAACTTTCCAGGCAGAGGAGAGGGGGAAAGGCATGGAAGTACTTGAAGAAGGGCCAGAAGTTCTGTGTGGCCAAGGTAGCCATGGCTCTTTTCACCCAAACCTCACCAATGCACCTCATAGGTGTGGGAACATAGCCTAAGTGATTCATTTTCAAGAATAACTTAACAAGGGTTGCTTGACTAACTTGTGGTGTGATAACCCCTGAAAGTGCACTTTCCCAAGGGTGACTTCTCAGCATTTACTTCCTGGTTCTTCTTCCTCCTCAGGACTTCTGGAGGGCCTTTTCAAGGGCTTGTCCTGAGCCCACCCCTTTCCACCAGAGAGAAGGGGACAATAAATGCCTTATAAGGAAGTAATAAAACTTAGGCGATGCCCAGGAAGATTGTACACCCCATAGTACTCAGCCAATGGAGAACTGGGGGAGGGACTTGCACAGTAGGGAATAAATTGCTCGATGTAACCATTTCAGGTGTGCCTGCCCAACAGACACCTGATCTTGCAAGACCGCCATTAAAGTCTCACTTTGCTGTACCTCATATCTCCATGTCTGTCCTTTGGCAATTTATTGGATGGGTGAGGGCATTTCTCACAATAGGTGAGGAAATATTTGAGCTTCCAACAGCTGAAACAGCAACACCAAAATTAAAGACTCTGAGCCACCGAGGGGTATCCCAAGGATTTGTGGTAAATTGCCAAGTCTGTGAAGACAAGTAGGTTGTTGAAAAGGCAGAGGGATTCCTTTGGGGCTGGAGGGGTCAGGTAGGGTTTCCCCAGAAGGGAAGAGAGTCTGCACCTAAGGAGGTGAGGAGCACCAAGGGAGACATCTGAGCAGCATGGAGGCTGGTCCAGGGCTGGAGGTTGGGCAGCTGGGTGTGGAACAGCAGGTTAGAATTAGTCACCCTTTCTCATATCTACACCTCATCTGATAGGCTCAACTGTAAGCTTCCTGAGAGCAGCAATCAGCTCTGGGTTTTGCCCCACCTCTGCATCTCACAGGCCTAAGGAATTAAGAGTTTATCGATGCAATAGTAAAAACATTCTTGGAATTAATAGAAGAGGGATATAAGGGATATGTTTAAGAGAAATAATTTTAAATATACCAGCTTTCTGAACATTAAGGGTAGCAGAATATGCCACCCCAAAATATGCCTCTTTGGCATAAAGACTATTTTGATCAGAAGGCAATTAAGCAGATACAGGAAAAGCTCTTTGCTCTGCCTCCACTTGTCTAAAAGCAGAACATAAATTTGTAAACACATGTTCCTCCTCCTCTCTCCCAGGAAGGATGGAAGTTAATTTGGAGACAGCCCTTATTGGCCAGGACAGCACCCAAGGAATCTACACAACAAACTTTACTAGAACACATGTTCCTCCTCCTCTCTCCCAGGAAGGATGGAAGTTAATTTGGAGACAGCCCTTATCGGCCAGGACAGCACCCAAGGAATCTACACAACAAACTTTACTAGCCAGCCCTTATCTTCCATTAGTTCCCCCATATTCTCGTATTTACCTTCCCACAATTTGCTGCCCTAGAAACTAAGTCCTCTTCCTCTGTCTTGTCATTTCTCTAAAAATTTACTGTTCTTTTAAGACGCTGTGTAAACCCAAGTTCTAACCAGCCCTTTGCCTCATCTGAGTGCTCCCATCTGTATGCCCGATGCACCTTTTAATAAACTCGTCTGTCCTTCTCTTGTTACTGTCTTTTGTCAGTCTCATTTACAGGACCCCAGCTAGAGAACCTAGGAGGGTAGAGGAAGAATAATTTTTTTCTTCCCCTACAAACACAAAGAGCTCACTGTCTTGAAAAACTGCTTTTTCTAGGGAAGGCTCCAACCAAGAGAGACAGTCTCAAAACAAGCCTAACCTTCTGGCTTGGGGTGCACAGGAAGCCTCCAGATCCATCGACTACCAGACTGGGGTGGACCACCCCACTATATCGTAGTGCTTTCCAATTCCTTTCATTTTCAACTCTCACTGGTATGTAGTGAACTAACAGAGTCAGTCACTCTTCACAGTAGAAAGCTGGGGGTGGGGGCATGGAAGATACAGCCGGATTCTCCCCAGTGACTTCTCCTAGTAGCCAGCTGGTTGTAGCTGAGAACAGCAATTATTTTGCTTTTGTCAGACATCCAAGGTGCAGAACACAGCTGCTAGGCCAAGGTCTGGCACAGATCCAGCCTGGCTAGGACACCTTGGAGAAGCCTACAGGGCTGTGAGCACAGAGCTGGCCACCTGGAGAGAGAACTGGATCCCCCTTCTCCATGCACACCCCAGGTGTTACTTTCTTTACTTTCTCTGTAGCCTTCCTGCCTCTGTGCAATAAGATTTGCTGTGAGCCACTCCAGGACAGGGCCTGGCCTTTCGGAACCCAGAAAGAGCCACTATCACAGTTGTGGCAATTTAAAAGCATAAACCAGATCCAGGGTGCAAAGAGCCCTGGACTTGGAACACCATCCCAGCTCTGTTTTTGCAGCCTAATGGAAGCAGAACCCTTATGTTTGAAACTTATCTGCATCCCACACAGATCTTCTCCAGGTGCTGCAGGCAGCACAGCTCCAATGAGGATGGATTCTAGGGTTTAGAGCCTTGGATGAGGAGTCCCGTCACACTCCACCCACTGAGACAGAGTGAGGTATAAAGAATTCAGATCTCTGAAATCAGTAGCCTCATAAATATAGGACCCCAAACAGGCCAACCTACTTCCCATTCCCTTCCTACCCCAAAGGTAGTAAAATCACTGCAATTCCCACTTTTTTCTCATTTATACAGTATCAAATTTTACTTTGTAAAAGACAAGCTACCATCTACCTGGGACAGACCTAGGTGCCTCCACCTTTTGCTTCCTACAAACCCCACAATTCGTGCCGTCCAGTTAGCTCGCTTGCTTAGAATGCAGGGTTGTAACAAGGTCAAGGATTTGGATCCTCATACCAGCCAGACACCCCCCAAAAAGAAATTTAACCCCCACAATTCCAACCACAAGTGTTGCAATTGGGGTTCCTCTCCCTCTCCTCACCTTCCTTCATCACCTCCATCTTTGCTCAAAGGACGTTTTCTTCCAGGGACGAAGATTCTTTTCCCTCCTGTTACTTCCAATATCATCTGCTGTCTTTATTCATAGATCGATCCACTCATTCAGGTGTGTTTCTGTGCCTGCTATGTGTCCAACATTTGCTAGCCCCAGTCTTCTGACCGGTTTGAGTCTCCCTCTACCTGTCAGATCCTGCTGAAAGCCAGGCCCTTGCTAGGTCCTGGGACAGCTCCTTTCACTGATATACTAATAGCCATGCAAGCTAGGTGCAGCCCAGGAAGGAAATGGAGCTCAGGATGCTAGGAAAGGGGGAGCTTCCAGATCCTCTACCTGAGCGGTTCTCAAAGTGTGGTTCCCGGACAAAAAACATCAGCACCACCTGGGAACGTGTTAGAAATGCTCTGTTTGTCACCACCAATCTGGGAGAAAAAGGAGAGGGAGCAGTGGTTTCCGAATGTTGGCATGAATGGTGATGGTGTTGATAATGACTGACATTTATTAAACGTAGTAACTGTGCATCAGCCACTGTTCTAAGGACTTTATTAACACATTCAGTCATCACAACAACTCTATGAGGAGTTAAGTACTATTAATAATCTCGCAATTTTACAAATGAGGAAACTGAGAAGCAGCGAGGTTAAGTGGGTGTGTTCAGAGAGTGAATGACTGAACAGGTCAGGCTCTACACACACTCCACATGCCACTCCTACTCCCTACCTGTGCTCTCCTCCACAGCAGCCCTTCCCAGAGCGAAGTGGCCAAGATCCTGCACTTTGGGCCAACTGCGTGGGTCTGAAGCTAGGTTCTACCACTTACTGAACCTGGACACATCACTCTCTGTGCCAGTTTCCTCGGCTCTAAAATGGACATAATAACTGTACCCATTTAGCTCACAGGGCGGTTGTGAAGATTAAGTAGGTTAACCCACTGAGGCATAGCACATGCTCAGTAAATGTTACCTTACTATTTTGAAGGCCTCTAATCTGTGGAGGAAAAAAAGGAAGAAAAATGTGAGGAGAGAAGAGAGGGAAGAAAGAATTGGAAATAACAGCCTGAGAATTCCATAACAACTTCTCAGGTAAAAACTCATGAGGGTCCCTGCCCTAGTCTCTCCTCTACTCAGGAAGCAGGTGCTAATGAAGGATTTTGTGCACGCCTGCATGGTGGAAATGTGAATCTCTCCATTCTGGGTCTCAGGCACATGACTGATTAAAGCAGATGGTGATGACCCAGGCCCACCCCCCTCTGACTTCGAGAACTGCCTCACATAAGCAGAATTGTGTCAAAGTACAGAGACTCAGGTATCTTTGCTGCTACAGAGAGGCAAATAAGGGTGGCACCTACTAGATTTAGTGCCCTGCTTACACAGGTGCGAGGATGGAAAGAAAAATGGCCACTATTAGATGAAGTCTGCGTCTAGACCCTTAAGAACATCTAGCTACTTGGAGGAAATATGACACTAAATTTTATTAAGATTGTTGTTGCTAACAGAGGTGGATAACACAGCAAAAATAACCATCAGAGGATGCCAAGCTTAGGGGGCAAAAAGGATCAGACCAGAAGGAAAAAGAAGCCTTTGATGTTGAAATGTGGTATTGGCTTACTTAAGGGGGAAATTCTTACTAGTAGAAAGAAGCCAACACTTTGCCTGCCTCCTCTATCCCATACTGGTCTCCCTCACTTCCAAAAATAAAAAACCAAAACAAAACAAAAACAATCCAAGCATCAGATCCAAGTAGATAATGCTCTGGCATCAGATGAGCCAACCAGAGAGCTAAATAATATGATTTTTTCCTTTCCTCTCTGTATAATTTGCAGGGAATTTGTGCAGCTCTGAGTTGTGCTTTCTGTGCTATTCCAATGAGCCAACCAGAGAGCTAAATAATATGATTTTTTCCTTTCCTCTCTGTATAATTTGCAGGAAATTTGTGCAGCTCTGAGTTGTGCTTTCTGTGCTATTCCAGTTTATGTTTAAGATCTGCACGGGTGTCAGAAATTACATGATAGAGATATAAGGGTTTATTTTTTTTCTGTCCTTGTAAATGATAACATATAGTGCAGCTTTTAAATTGTTTTTAACCAATTTTGTAATAAGAGACAAATACAAAACATCAAAGCAACAGAAAAATCAAATTAACTTTTCACCCTGCCATCCATGTAACAAAACTGAATAATCTCTTCTGAGCTTTATTGTTGCTTGGGCTTTTCTTTTTTTTTAAACCTATAATCAATATTTACAAAGTTGAGTTCAACTATTTTTCACTTAGCATTATTTTATATCAATTTTTCTATTTGTTTTCATAATACACAAATTTATCATTCTTAATAGTAATATTCTATTTCATCTTACACCACAGTTTGTTTTTATTTTACAATTTTTAGGGGTTTTTTCTATTTTTGTCCTTTTGAGTTATTTCTCCAGGAGACAGTTCCAGACCTATGTTAAGCAGGCCAAAGGATGTGATGTTTCATGGCTCATTACACTTTGCCATATTGCTTTCCAGAAATATTGAACTAATTTATGTCAGTATGAAAATACAGCTTCCT
>NW_007726589.1:17370-18216 GCF_000696425.1 Galeopterus variegatus | reverse complement strand
TTCTTGGCTTTTTTTTTTCTTTATTTCTTTTTTTTCTATATGAAGGATCCCCAGTTGGGGAAGAGCACATCTCAGTATACTTCCTCTCTTTCTCAATTTTTTCTTACCAGCCTAGACTATAAAGCCACTCACCCACCCCGCTTCCACCCCTCCACACTCTATCCCCACCCCCTCACCTTAGCCAACTCCTGGCCACAACTTTAGTCTCTGGAGAGGCTACTGGTAGATGGTAGACAAGCTACATTTCTCCATTGTAGTAGACATGACTACATTGCAGCTCCAAGTTATAGATACCAAATAGCTATTACTATTTATTATTTTATTTATTTATTTATTTTATTTTTTATTTATTTTTTATTTTTATTTTGTCAATATACAATGTAGTTAGTTACTGTGTCCCATCACCANCCCAGTTCCCAGTGCCCTATTTTCTGGTGGCTGCACACTGTAATCCTCCCATAAATTTTTCTGAAGGCAGCCTGATTTTTAAGTTCCCCAGCTCCCTAATGACCTGTATTCTCGATTTGTCAAATATACCCAGCAATTATTCAGTGTTATATCATGTGCAACTGGGAAAAAAAAATCAGGGGTATTATATTCATGCTTGCCTTCTGACAGCTCTGATTTATATTGTGCCTTTCTACTAAGACAGCATTTACATATCATGAGCTCAAAGCATTTTACCACTACTGGACCAAACTCTGAAAAGAGAAGGAACCAAAGTCAAGTTAATATCAATGGCACAATGGGGTAGGAAGGAGAGGGAGCAAAAAAGGTCATGGACAAGATTAAATTAAACAAACTGAAACAAAAAAATATTTGAAACACATTACAGAATAAGCATGA
>NW_007726589.1:0-15588 GCF_000696425.1 Galeopterus variegatus | reverse complement strand
CCCTCCAATAAGTGAAAACATGTGGTATTTCTTTTTCACTGCCTGACTCGTTTCACTTAACTATTTATTATTATTACAGGTGGCACTTGTTGAGCATTTAGAATATGCTCAAACCCAAGATAAGCACTTTATGCCTTATCTCATTTAACCTTCACCTATTCTATTACCCCATTTTACAGATGAGGCAAAGCAAAGTTTAGAAACTTGGCCACCATCACCCAGCTAGTAGTAACAAAACTGAGGATTGACACTACAACATATTGCCTCTCATAATATACGCAGATGTTTTGATGATTTGTAGTAAATTGTAATTTTTTCCACTATATATATATATATATATATAAAAAAACCAAAAAAAACCAAAAAAAACTTCATCCCTACTGGTTGCAAGTTGATTGTTACTCTGGGACCAAATGCAAAAAGTCCCAAACTGTGATTTCCCAGGCAAATAGCACTAAGCCCCTGTTCTGTTCTTTGCTGATTGTCCCATATGCAAGTCATTTTCCTCTCAACACTGGTAAGAGCATTTGAGGTCACAGCAGAAGAACGCGGTGGGGATCCCAGCCTGGAAGTCAAGAGGCCGGCGTTTGGCCCCACATCCACCACTAACTCATCTCTCCAGACCACAGGTTCCTCACCAGCAAATGGAAACCAGTGGATGTTACGATTTTTAACATCCCCTCCAGCTTTAAATCTCTAACCATCTGTGAAGTCGGGTGATGGCACTGTACCGGTGCCCGGCGGCGTGGGCGCAGCACCCCCTCCCGGCGTCCTCCCGGCACTGCCCTGAGGGAGGCTCTGGCTGGGAGCTCAGCGCTCCACCTGCTGGTCGTGCCCCAAACTCACCCCGACCCTGCTCTAAAGTGTATATTGCTGTGTGTTTGCAGAAAGAAATGTGCTAGGATTCAGATGCGAAGAGGTTTTTAAAAGGACAAAAGGATTACAGAATAATTTAGGAGGGAGTCAGGTGGTGGGGGTCAGCGGCAGCTGGAAAGGCTCGTGCTTAGCCTTGTTGATAATGAAAAGCTGCAATGATTTTTTTTTTTTTTAACGTGGAATATTCTCTTAAACAGGGGCATATACCTACAGTCTGTAAGTAACAAATTCTTCTACGGACGTTGTGTGTTTGTTTAAAGTATAAGGCAAGTACAGTCTCCGAGATTCCTGGGAAGGGTTCTTATCAGCTTCAACGATCTGCTGTCTGGACCTGCTCACCTGTGCTTGCTGAAAACAAGCCCCTGGCACTTCATTTCTCAGCAATTTGACCTGCCCTTCAAATGTTGTCACCCTCCACTCCATTCCTCCTGGGAGCATCTGATGGAAAACAACAGACCCTTTCAACTCTGACTCTAGATAAACACATAAAGAAGTCACACCCTGAAGACTTTAGAAAGGGTTCTTTAAAAAAAACAAACAAACAAACAAAAAAAAAACTCTAAGCCTTGAATGCGCAGCCCACAGCAGAGCACAGAATGGAGTTGATCATCCTGGTTCCCTTGACTCTTCCACTCACCTCTTTCTTCCTGAACCCTCACACCTGGAGAGCAGGTTGTTTTCCCAGTACCCAGCACCACTCCTAGTCGCTCACCTTTCCTGTGAGCACAAAGTCAAAGGAGAGAAAGGATGAGAGTGCAAGGTGTGTGCAGTGGGGCAAGTGGAAGGAGAGGCTGTCCAAGCTGGGTTTGGGCATTACGGAGCCAGTGTCAGGCTAACATCCTGTAGTGTCCACTTAAGCCAGGTCCCAAGGGGAATCCAATCTGTGGTGAAGTACATTTGCACAATAAGCCCCAGAGGGTCTCTTTCACCCAACTCAGGCAGAGATACTGACCTGCTCATAACTTCACGAATGAAAGGATCCACCTGGCCTGGAACCCCATTCTCTAAACCCAGTTCCCAGCCTGTCAGCCATGCCCTTCGAACGTGTTCCCAAAGTCAGTGACAGTTGGCTCTTTTTTCTCCTCCGTCCTTTCAACTTCTGGAACTTTTCTTTTCTCTTGCTTTCTACGCTTCCAAATGTAAGCCAATCAAACCAATACAGGTTCATTTTAATTCTTCCCCTAATCAGTTACCCTAAATTTGTTCAGAAAAAAATCTAGAACCAGAGCTGACAGAGGCAGAATTCTCCGAAGCAAACTGTAGGGGAGAGTAAAAGACTGTTAAGCGCTAGAGGTGGGTGGAGTCTCTTTTCCCACCTCTTGAATCTGGGCTGGGCTTGTGATATGGCTTTGGCAATAGAAGGTACAAGGACTTAGAGTTTCCATCCTGGTCCCTTGTAACACTGCCCTGATTGTCATAAAAGGAAGCCAGTGTCACCTACGGGAAAATAAGAAGCCATGAGAAAGAGAACTGAGGCGCCCAACAACGCCAACCGCCGGCTGTGACGGTGGCTGCCCACCCACAGATCAGGGGAAACAGCGGCCAGTGGAGTTTGCAGCCCCTCAGTTTCAGGGCATTGGGCAGCAATAGAGAACTGAAACACACTTTTGTCTTTTTCCCTATTGTTTTTGTAATAAGATTTCAGAATGGGACTCTTTCTGCCTCCGTTTCAACTGAGGCACCAATATGAGAGATGTCAGCTAACCACATGAATGTGACCACCACCCCCTCCAGAATCCACAAAGGAAACAGAGACTCTTGCATGCCTCGTCCAGATGAAGGATATGAAAAGGGGTCAGAGCATGGTGTTGGGGGAGGGAGGTGGGTAAAGAGCTTTAGTTTTTGTTTTGGGGTTTTTTTTGGATAGAGTTGTTAATGAGCTATAGTGTTCCCCTTTCCCCCGACAAAGAAAGCCAGGCAAGAGTTATATCTTCTACATCTCAAGCCCAGAGAAGTGGTTTACATGGACCACTTGGAAAACTTTAATACTTTCACTAAAGCCGGGAAACAGCAGACATAACAGGTCCCATATCCGACATCTAGAGTGGGCTGTGACAGCAGGAGAGAGAGGCATGTGGGGACCAGTCTGCTTTTCTGGAGTTTCTTGGGTAAAGTGTGCCCTGTGGACCAAATGTGGCCACTCAACAGAGAGACCTGGTGTGGGGTCAGATTGGATCCTGTCTCATAGGGCCACCTAGAGCAGCAGAGAGACCTTAGCAGCAAGAAGCTGGAGGTGGGCACCAGATTGCTAGGGTCTTAGAAAGAAATCCCAAGGAACCACCTGAAATAGAGATGCATCTTCCCATGTCCAGACAACTATGGGAGAGAGATTGCCGATGATGGTGGTCTCTGAAGAGCCCACCACAATGCCCAACACATAAACATTGGCCAGAATGGGAAGCCGACCTATCTAATTCCCTATCCCTAACTCCCTACCTGTCCCCCTGATCCTGGAGAGCTCAGAAACTAACCAGCAAACTAAGAATTGCAGGGAGAACAAGAAGCATAGGACAGAGACCACAGAGAGGCTTCCACCTAGCCCCCAACCCTTCCCACTGAGACTCCCAGCCTGATGCAAGCTTAGGATGTGGGTAAGGGGAGAAGAGTCAGTGTTAAATCCAGTCCAAAGGTTGCATTCTCATCTTGGGCTGGACATTCTAATTTCTGAATTGAGACTGAGTTTATAACTTAGAGTGACAGGAGGACAGTCTATTTCCTAAAAATGAGTTGAAAATCACAGGTCTGCTGAGTTTTCACATCAAGCTTCCTGCATTAAATGAAATTTAAGAGCAATGGGAGAAAAAGTTATATTTTGATTACATCAATAATTGTGTTTGTTGAATATGCCAGCTACATTTATTTTTGTCTGTTCGCCATTTCTCCCAAATACACTTTACAAAAAAGTTCTCATTGTGCAGTCTGTTTCCCCAACCACCCATATTTCTCTTAACGTACATTATTCTTCCACTCATACAAACTAGGGGGATCTACAACTTATCCCATCACATGGTTGTATTTACCCAGGTACTAAAAGTCTTGCTGCCCACCATTTAGGACACAGCAGTTCCTAAGGCCGTACACTTGGAAACAGGTTTCCCCAGGCAATTAAGGCCTTGGCAAGCTCTATCCCCATGACCATGGAAAGAGGTCAGTACAGGTGTCTGTTGGCTTAAAGCCAGTCTCACTTGTCTGGAATGCTGGACTTCACTCTGGCTGCCTGCCTAAGGGCTTTCAAAGACTAAAATCTGTAGATGAGTTTTTGGACTTGATACTGGGAAGTTGAAATCTAATAGCGATGATGAGTTCCAGAACCTATGTCTGAACTTCCAGCAAGTAAATTTTTATAAATAAAAGATGCAATCAATTATTTAGCATAACCAAACATGCTTGAAGAATTTAGGTATCACTTGCTAGTTCTCAAGAATTTAATGCATACTCATAGAGATGCGTATTGCATGAAGACATGACCCTGCTGGATACCATCTTAGGAGAGAGATTGGTTGGAGTGAAAGTGAAAGGGATCTCATTTCAATCAATTACTTGCAGGTGATGTGTTACATTTATTCATGCAGTGTAATAAAGCTGAGGTGGCAAAGTAACATCAATTTCTTTTCTGTGGAAAGATATGTGAGTCAGTGGGGACAGAGATACAGAACAACCGTGCTGAGCTCTATTTCTGACTATGGAACAAATGATGCTAAGTGCCATGGAAATTTAAATCATGCCCCCATGGTCACTCCTCAGTGTTGGGAGTCACTACCCCAGGAGGAAATATTGCAGGCTGTCTCACAAAAGACGTCACAGGATGGACCTTGAAGATTTTGTCAAGGTCCAGGACCCAGCCCTCAACCTTGATGGCACTGAAGTCTGATCCAGTGACTCATTTCTCAAGGACTCATTTCTTGGGGGGAGATTCACATTACCCAGCCTCACAGCTTAAACCAGAGAGACAGTTTACTAATTCATGTGGATACTTAAAAGTCCACATTCCCAATGCATTGTTTCCCTACAGGCAGGCCTCTCTGCGAGGTGCACTCCTGAGCACTGACTTGCTGGGTGAGCATGGCATCAGAACACGGGGAGATGTGAATGGAATGTTGTGGGCAATGGGCTGAGGCGGCCTGAGGTGTCCATCTCACAACAGAGAGGGGCTAGCCCAATGGTTTTTAAATTTTTTGTCAATACCTATTATAAAATGGTGAAATCATTTCATCAATCATATCCAGATACCATTTTAAAAAATAAAATAATTGAATATAGAGAATAGAAAGTAGAGAGCACTGCATATGACTGAGGTAGGCAAGAGGCAGTGCAGAGTGGTGGTTAAGAGGCCAGACATTAAAGGCAGGCTATGCAGAGTCTAACTCTGGATTTGCCAAATACCAGCCATATAACCTTGGACACATTACAGAATCTCTCTATGCTTCAGTTTCTTAGTTTGCAAAATGGGGATAATAATAGTACCTGTCTCCTAGGGTTGTTGTGAAAATTACATGACTTAATATCTACAAAGGGCATACCTGGCTTGTAATAAGTGCTGTATGAGTTTTCGTTTTTATTAAGAATTGCTTTATAAAACTGTTGACCACAATTCAAGATACCAGAATTGAGACCTTCTGACAACTGCAGTCAGACATCTGAGCAGTACATGACAGAAATCGGGGGACCGAAGGGTTTCCGTTGTCATTGAATTAGAAAATTATGTAAGCAATACCAGATTGCAGGAAAATGAAAACCAGAGGAATTTATCTAAAAGGACATCCCAGATGACCAGGCTAGAGCTCTCTTAGGCTGTGGCGTACTTTTCAGTCATTTAAGATGAAAGATGCTTTTGTTGAGATGAGATGCTGTAAATATCTCTTTCATGGAGAAAATTCTCATTCTCTGATGAACACTTTGACTTTTTTCTTTCTCTTTGGCTTTCATCTAAGACAATGATGACATATTTTGATCCACTAGTTAAATTTAAGCTTGAACTTGCATTTCCTTTCTTCAGATCAATCAAGTTCTCATTTTAGTTTTTTAAGGTGTACCAGCTGTACCAATCGATTATTCCACTCCGTACCACAAGCCCTTCCTTCATATGTTTTTCCATGTACCACAGAAATCTGGACAAACGGAAGGTGATTAGTAAGGAAGAGGCAAGAGACTAAAATGCTTTCAAGACATTTGAAGAAGATATGATAGAGTAAATGAGGAGGGTTAATATTCAAACAGAAGTAGTATTATAATAATTAGATGAGTGCCTACTGTGTGCCAGGCACTGTGCTAAGCACTTCATAACCATTAACCATACTTTTCACAATGACTCTAAAGTGTAGATGATGATATTTCTGAACAAGTGAGGACATGCACTTGAGAAGGTAGGAGACTGCCTGAGTCTCACAGCTAATAAATGTGAGTCAGTGTTCAAACATGGACTGCCCGACTCCAAGCTCACACCTTTCTTTTACACGCTGCTACAAAGGTTTCAGAACTAGTCCCATTAGGTCTAAATTCCAGCTCTACCACTTACTAGCTACTTAACTTCTCCAAACCTGTTAGTTTTCTCTTACATAAAACTGGGGTGATAATATTAGCTTCCTCACAGGTGTCGGGCTAGGGCTCAGGGCTTTCAAACCTATTGTACAGGCTGAGTCACAGACCCCTCACATGCAGGTTGCCAGCTAAGTAATTGGGAAAGATCCCCGGAGCCATTGACAGAATTGACATGTTCATTTCAATGGAAGCTCAGTCCCCAGCTTCCTCAGCAGTAGCTTACAGCAGGCTTCTGCAGATCCCACAGCAGCAGTGGCCTCCCAGGGCATCCCGGGGGCCCTGGCAGCAATAGCCTCCAGCAGCAGCACGGCCTCCCCATGGCCCCCTGGGGTGCCCTAGGGTGGGCAGCACTGTGGATCAGAGCCACTCATCCTTTATGAAGTCCAATAATCCAGGAACACCTGGTGTGAGTCAGACAACCCAGGAACACCTGTGTACCCATGCACATCCACAGACAATAGCCACAGAACACCTGGGCCTATGTGCACAGTTACTTACATCAAATGCTTGGCAAGATTCCGAGCCCCTGAGGGATCCTGACTATCTACTTTCACTTTCCCTACAACAGGATTTTGTGAAAATTAAATGGGCTGTTTATTAAAGTATTTACCATAACAGCTGGCATACAGCAAATGTACAAATAGATGCCAGCTCTCATTATTGTTATGCCAGCCCCTGCAAGGCTTCCTATAATTGCAAACATTGCCTATGGATAATCAATGGACCAGGCCAGCCATCAGTGAGCCATTGGCCAGCTTTCTTTGCACCACTCTCTCTATAAAGGCATTTCCCCTGGCACTGCATTCCCGCCACTGGCACAAAGAGAAAAAACACCGCTGGGCCAAAAGCATGGAAGAGCAAGGTAAACCAAGGCAACCAGCACCCACTGAAAAGTTGCAGTTCAGGCCTATGGAATCAGGAAGAAAAAAAGGAAGAGCTGATCTTTGAGGCCACAGTGGGCTGGTCTCAAAAAGGACAAATTCAATAAATTGTGGAAGGCAGGAAGATTACCGCTGGGGAAAAAGAATTACTTGGGGATTTGAGTAAAAGCTTTTGTTCATGTTGCTGTGTGAAGGAGGAGTTCCACAGAGAGCAGAGGGTTTAGAGCTGGGAGAAATTCAATCAGTTTCTTGAGTCCATTTTAACCTAAAAGAGAATGATTTAATTTCCAAAGTCTTAAATAGGAACCAAAATCTAGACAGAGTCAAACTACGGGAAGGGAAAAAAAGAAAAGGCCCATCCACTCTCCAGAAACCAGAAGAAAAACACTTGCTCCAGGAAGAACTGACTAGGCTCAGGTCTAAGGGGTGATTTGACTCTGATCGAGTGCAAGGCATGGAGGAGGAGGATGAGTGAGAGGACCCAGAAAAGAACCTTCATTATTTCTACACAGTTTTTTTGGATCAGTTGGATGAGGACATCAAATTCAGCTGTGCTTATTTCTACTTAGCCAAGAATGCCAGGATTTCAAATTTAAGTTTAAATAATCAATAGGCAATGGCATTTATTTTTTACACCTGCCTGGCTGAGACCTAACATCTGCTGCAATCCCTGAGGTATGTGGGCAAAAGAGTTGCATCTATATTATTCCAGAAAAATGGATTAAAGAATGTGTTATTAAATCTGCTGATGGTTATCTACTATGGATGGTCCTAAATGACTCTGAGACCCAAGAAACAGTACAAGTGAATTTATATAAGCATAGTGTTTATGATAAGGATGCTGGGATCGGACTTCATGGGTTCAAATCCCAACTCTACACTTACTAGTTGTACAATGTGGTGAGTCGCTTCTCTAAGCCTTTGTTTCCTCATCTGTAAGTGGGAATATTAATAGAATTTACCTCATACAATTGTAGAGAGGATTACCTAAAATAGTTCATAAAGTATGCAATTCAATGGATGGTACACAGTCCACCCACAAAAATGTTTGCTTTCATTAATATTAGCAAGTAAGGTAGCTGAGAGCCAGAGTTGGTGTGCAATGGCCATTGGAGGAGATTGGGGCCCCATACAACTCTGGTCTCCCACACTTATAGCCTTGAGACCCGCCTCTCCTTTCTCTGTGTTTAAAGGTAGATGAGTGATCAGACTAAAGACAAGGAAGAGCTGCCTAACAGTCTCAGGGAGTAACGTGAAGAAATGCTGCACCCAATAAGTCTGTTTAAAATTACTTGTCCACACACACAAGAGGCAAAGGAAAATACAAAGAAACTCGAAAATGGAAGCAAATAAGCACACTTTATGAAGATTAAGAATGTGGTAGGGACAATGGGTGCAAGGATTGATAGAGGCCAATGAAATGACTTCCAGAAAAATGTTCTTAAAGATCCAGGGAAGTCGTGAAGAACCTTTTGATGAGTCTTGGTGAATACAGCTTTATTTCTGCCTGCCATGAGAGCGCTGCTTGTAACAAAAAGGTTGTGGGACCAAATAGCAGTTAATTATGTCTGTTTAAAAGAAAGTATTGCAGGAGAAGGGGAGGAAGCACTGACAAAATGGTCTGATAGGTGGACAGGCAGAGAGGATTCAGAAGCCCATTTTGCATGAAGCGAATATATTTAAGGCTGAAGTGAAATTGTTTGCCAAGTGCTCTCTGATACAAAGTTCCTCTAAACCTCGGCAGCAAATATCAAAGAACGTCGTTCCCAGAGGTCCCTAATGATAGTAAAAGAGAGAGTCGGCCCCAGACTAGGTCAGTTTCTTTGTTATATGCTCTAAGATCTGTGTTCCCTCCTCTCGTGGCACATATGTTCATCTCTGTGACTTTTTATCTTGACAAATGTGTGAGAACAGGAGTCTGAGGACTGATTACTTGTATTCAGCAATTCACGGGGACATTTACATTGGACCTAAGTATTGGCAGTGCTTTAAATATTTTCTCTATATTTCACTAAATCTTTGGGTCTTATAGGACTGAGAAAAGCCAAACCCTATGTCAGGGAGGTAATCTCCCTACCTCATTAGCAAATAATTGCTTATGCTTTTTATTATAGGGAAAAACCATAGTAAACAGGACTATATATATGTATGTGCATGTATATGTGCATATGTGTGTGTATCTATGTGTGTATGCATATGTGTACACACACACACGTGTATCTCCCATCTTTTGGGGTTAGTCACACCCAAGAAAGCCTAGCCTGTTGGCCCTTCAGTTATAACTAGACACCGCAATTCACCTCCTGGCAGATGCTTATACTACTTGCATAGTGCTTTCCACAGGGGTGGCAAATCATAGGCCTTGTGGCCCCAGGCCCTGCTGCAAGTCCATGTTAGACACTGCTAATCCATGATGGCACTTCCTCCCTGAGTCTAGACACCACCTCTGAATCATTTTCAATATAGTACCCCAGCCAAACACTAAATCAATTAAAGCTGGAATACAAGATTGTAGGGAAAATATAGGAAAATGGTCAGGGCCCCTCAGATGTTCAGAATCTTGCTGAGCATTTGATGTAAATATGCACATGCGCCCAGGTGTTCCTTGGCTATTGTCTGATGTAGATGCACATGGGCACCCAGGTGGCCTGGGTTATCAGGTGGCTCTGATCCATGGTGCCCCCCGCCCCGGGATGCCTCCAGGGGGCCACAGGGAGGCCACTACTGCTGCTGGAGGCTGTTGCTGCAAGCTGTTGCTGCCAGTGCCCCTGGCATGCCCTGAGAGGCCACTGCTGCTGCTGCTACTGCTGAGAAGTGAACTTGTGTTGTCTGCCAATGGCTCCCATGATCTTTCCAAATTACCTAGCGTGGACCTACATGTGAGGGGTCTGGTGACCCAGTCTGTACAATGGGTTTGAAGGGTCTGTGGGCCCTAGCCCTAACAATACGATTGGAAAACTTAGTATAACTAAAATAATGAAACATTTTGGCTTTAGTTATGAATTGCTTTAACAATACGATTATCTAGCCATACAACTGGCTACATCAGCAGGAGTCCGACAATAACCCTAGCCAGACAACTGGCATAGTCACGTAACCCTACAAAGATGAAATATCTTTGCCTCCTTGGCCTAGGAGTATACATACTAAAGTATATCAAAGGAGCGTATTCTCTAAAATACTTAAACTCTCCTTTCCATGACCCACAATAAAAGACATTTTGCATCAAGTACACACAAGGTTTCACCAAATGCGCAATGCATTCTGTTCTATTTCATTTTTGTAAATGCTGTTTGCAAACCATTGATTGTATAACCTATATAAAATATGGGTTGTGACGTGCAGTTTGAAAAGTCTATAAAGGACTACTTTTGCAAATTCCAAATTTTAAGGTCACAGTGTAGGGAAAGTGAAAATAAATGGTCAGGGTCCCTCAGATGTTTGGAATCTTGCCAAGCATTTGATGTAAATATGCATGTGCATGCAGGTGTTCCTTGATTATTGTCTAATGTAATTGCACATGTGCACCCAGGTGTTCCTGGGTTGTCTGACTCATACCCACATGTCCTGGGTTATCGGACTTAAGTATAAAGGACTAGTGGCTCTGATCCACAAGGACCCCTGGCTCCCAGATGCCTCTGTGGGGGCCATGGGGAGGCTGCTGCTGCCATTGCTGAAGAAGCTGAGGACTGAGCTCGTGTCATCTGGTAACGGCTCCTGGGATCTTTCCCAATTACCTAGGGTGGATCTGCGTGTGAGGGGTCTGGTGACCCAATCTGTACAACAGGTTTGAAGGGTCTGTGGGCCCTAGCAATACAATTGGCTATGTCGGCAGGATTCCAGCAGTTGCCCTAGCCAGATAATCATTGTAATCATACACACAGCAAATACCAGGAGCCTGTGTTAGTTTTCCGAGCTGATAGAGCACTGTGCTAATGAACCAGAACTGGGGCACATTCTCCAGTGAGGCCAGTTAGCTCTGATGCTGAGTGCAGTGAATGCCTAACTGTAGGCAGCCATATCACCAGGGCATGCCCTTGGTCATGGACAGGACAGGAGGCAAATCCCTTACTGCTGCTGAAAGAATAATTCAAAGGCCTGGGCCAAGAAAACTACCCCTATCACATGAAAGGCAAACACTATACTACCTGGGAAGAATCTCATTCTTGACTGCTTGGTTGCCACAATAACCACCCAGACTACCTTCAGTTTGCTGACATCCCACGTCCTGTCACCTGTGTGTCCCCACTTGTCTAGCTAATCCCATTCATCATCATCCACCTCTTCAAGCCATCCTGGACTGCCCTGCACTCCACACCCCTTCTCCTCCCATTCTTGTGCAGGCTGTTAGGTGTCCATCCTCTAGGCAAATTTCTGTTATCCTACTTGCTGTATTGTATTTAGTTTCTTGACCACCTCCCCATATGTCCTTCTTGGGGACAAATACAGTCTCTCAGTGCCTTGTACAATGCCAGCCAGCCTCACAACGGCTCAGAAGATAGATCAGTCTTAGGTCACTAAAGAAACAAGTGCCAAGGAGGGCAGGAGTTAACATATTTGAGGAAGAGAAAGAAATAAGAATTAGAGGAAGGGAAGGAGGAGAAGACACATGAATAATATTTATGCCTTAGCATTGATTTCAGAACCCTTATCTCACCTGATCCTCACAACATGCGAGGGAGAATTAGTACTCCCATTATACAGGTGGGTAAATTGAGCCTACGAGGAATCCTTTATGGAGTGGAAGGGATTAAACCAAAACCATGGAGAGGGAAAAATATCTTTTCTCTAGATTGGAAAATATCTTTATTAGAAAAACATCCTTCTCCCCTAAACCACAAGTTGGAGGAATCCCTGAAAATAAAACAGTGACAAGGGCCGAGCCCGTGGCGCACTCGGGAGAGTGCGGCGCTGGGAGTGCAGCAGCGCTCCCGCCGAGGGTTGGGATCCTGTATAGAGATGACCGGTGCGCTCATGGCGCTCACTGGCTGAGCGCAGTGCGGCCAGTCTTAAACAACAATAACAACAACAAAAAAAAAAAAACAGTGACAAAAACCTGGATGGTGGATTTTAGCAATAAATACTGCACTGTTAGAGACCTGTTCTAAAGCAAAAGAAATCATAAGTCTGTGGGCAGGAGAATCACTACCACTGGGCCTGCAGTATTTAATCTTAATTAGGTATAATTTTAAACTGGGAGAATTTGCTCACGTGTGGAAATTTATAATTCCATAAGGATTAGGAAAAGCAGAAGGCAAAATGCAGGCAACATCTCTCTAAGGCTGACCTTGACTTTAAAAAAATTATATACATATAAAAAAATGTGCAGAATCTTGATAGTCCAAGACAGTGACTGTGGTTCACAGCAAGTTCCTTTTAAAAGCAGTTAGATGAAGTGTTCTGACCAAGAAAAGCATAATTTTGCTTCTCCTAGGTTTGGAGATTTGAAGGTCTGCATAAACCAAAAGCTGTCACTATAACTCAAGCATAACTGGAGCAAATGGCTGCTTAGCACAGGAAAGGGATAGGGCTGAGGAGATGGAATCTTCCAGCCTTTGAATTGCTCTGGAATATGATCTTCACCTTAAATCCCAGCTGAATAAGATCTGCCCCCTCTTCTCATCTCCTCACCAAAACTGGACCTGGAGGAGCCTACACATCTGTGACCCTCCGACCTTCCCAGGCCAGGGTTCACTTAACACGGAGCATTCGCCCTGTGAGTGCTCACACTTTCACTCCTCTCCACCCCCACCCCCCAACACAGCTACATCTGTTTTCCTTTTCCTCTCTAAACCTACTTCAGTGTTGAAGATGGATATAAATTGAACCCTACCTACCAAATACTGAATCACATTTTCCCCAAAACAATGTCACTTTGCCCCAGTGATGAAAGGGAGCTCTTCCCCACTACCAAAGTATCTCTTTCACTTAATTCTCTAACCTCTCCCCTCCCAAAAAGTCATTAAGGAACCATATAATATCAGAACTATAAGAACCCTGGAGACCATCCAGGCCTTGGCTGCTCAGAGTATGTTCTGGGGGCCCCTCACCATGAGCTTCACCCAGGAGCCTGGGAGAAGTACAGGATCTCCAGCCCCTTGGAAACCTCTGGGATTAGAGTCTACATTTTCTGCAATATCCCATGTGATTCCTGTGAGCACTCCAACTTGAGAGGTGCAGGTGTGGGCAGCACTTCTCAACCCTGGCTGCCTGTGAGAATCCCCTGGGGAGCTTTTCCAGCCACCCAGGCCAGGCCTCACCTGAGGCCAAATCAATCAGCAATCTCTGGATGTCGTGTGTGTTAAGAGCTCCCCAGGGAGTTCTGCTGTACAGCCAGAGTTGAGTGGCACTGCTCCTGTAAAACTGTCCCATTCTACAGATGAAAAACTGGAATTGCAGAGAGGCTAAGTGACTTGCCCAAGGTGACAAAGTAAACCAGTGGAGGGCTGAATTCAAACCCAGAAAGCAATGTGCCCCTGGGTCCCTCAAGCAGTTGGACTCCAATCCTGGAAATGTCTGTTTCCTGCATCTCTCAGTAGCGGAGAGAAGGCTTTTAGGTTCAAATGTTTTCGGGGTCACCCAAATCACTCTTTGAGCCTTTCTCTACTCTTCAAGAAACTATTTCATTTGGCCTGGAGGACAGCTTTAGCAAACTATGGAACCAACAGCATTTCTGTCTGACCCACCAAATGGGTATTCAATGCATTCATACTTGCCTTTCCCCTTTCAGCATCTTCCTCCTCCCCCGTGAGGCTAGGGCTCTAGACCCTTCAAACCCGTTGTACAGATTGGGTCACAGACCCCTCACACGCAGGTCACGAGCTTAGTAATTGGAAAAGATCCTGGGAGTTGCTGGCAGAGTTAACATGCTTCATTCCAATGCCAACTCAGCCCTCAGCTTCCCCAACAGCAGCAGCTGTGGCCTCCCGGGGCATCCCAGGGGCCCTAGCAGCAAGAGCTTGCAAAAATAGCCTCCAGCAGCAATAACGGTCACCCCTCACGGCGCCCCCACCCCGTCAGGGCATCCCGGGGTTGGAGGACACTGTGGGTCAGAGCCATTCGCACTTTATACTCAAGTCCAGTAACTCAGGACACCTGGAAACCCAGGAACACCTGGGTGCCCACGTTCATCCACATCAGACAATAGCCAAGGAACACCTGGGCACACGTGCAGTTATTTACATCAAATGCTTGACAAGATTCTGAGCCCCCAAGGGAGACTGACCATTTACTCTCACTTTCCTTACACCCCTCCGCTCCAGTTTATAGGAAAAATAGCTGCATACACCACCCTGGCAGAAATATCTGCGAAAATCCAATTTGGAGGGATTAAAGAACGAGACAGGGTATATTCCATTTTCTTCAAGCCCTGGCAAAATGCTTACATTCGAGGCTGACCCAGGCCTACCAGCTTCAGCAACAGAGCAACATGGCTGCCAGCTGCAGAAGGTGGGCAAAAGTTGGCTTCAGGATCCGCCAGGGTACTGAAGAGACAGTTTAAAAAGCCCCAAACGTCAGTTTCCTTGCTCCTTAGGGTCCTCCCACAAGATCATGCAGTTCCTTGTCAAGCACAGACTTGCCTGAAAAATGAGACCAGAGAAAGGGAGGGCAGGGGTGAGGGATCTACTCAAAGCCTCGAATCCTCAGAGGCCCGTGGCTTTTTATGGGGAGGGAAACTTATCTCCCTGTTTTGCAGGAGTTAGAAGGGCAAAACGGAATGAAGGTGAAAGGAGATTAAGGGGGAAATCAGAACAGAAGAAGAGAACAGAACAAGGAGAAGAAAGTAGGGGTGCAAGTGAAGAGAAATGATTGGTTATTAAAAATAAACCACACCAGGGTCCAGGCTTTGGTCCTTGTACTGGCCAGTGGCCAAAAAATTTTTTTAAAAGACTCTGCTTTTCACCTGGATTTTAATATCACAGAAAAAAGGCTAAGTCTCGGACAGCTTAAATGCAAGGACTAGGAAGGAGAAAGGTGAGAGGGGGTAGGAATTTGACAGCCTGGGGCAGGCTGGGTGGTCCAAGGAGGAAGAAGGACCCCTCCAGCTCCCTCCTCCCCCTAAGCAGCAGCCTGCCCTTCTCACCCCATGGCTGCCTGCTCAGTGCTGCTATTTACAATTTCCATTCAGGCAGTCTTCACATTTTGGAACAGAGTCTGCCGAGGGAGATAATTTCAGCTCCTCTTCTATTTTCAGGTTCCTTCTCGTGTGGACAGTGCCATCAGTATTAAGCTAAGAGGCAGTTTAGAAGTAGGTTTGCTAGGAAGAGAAGAACCCATAATCTACAAACCTGCA
>NW_007726588.1:640733-649079 GCF_000696425.1 Galeopterus variegatus | reverse complement strand
GTTGGGTTGCGTGAGTATGAATAACCACACAAAGGCAAAATTACAAAGCGGGCAGAAACTGGGGTGCTCTCATCCACAGCGATCCAGCGACCCTTCTAGATTGCAGAAAAGGTAAGGGGTGTCTGGTGCTCATGGTCCCTTTGTCTCTTAAAGCATTGTCTACACTGGTCTTTAGAATAACTAAGTTAGAAACGGCAGTAGGGTTTTAGAAGATGGGAAGGGGGCCTTCTTTCAGGTTTGCTGGGCCCTCTGGCTGTGTTTGCATGTCACTAGGATCATTAAAGAAGGAACAGAGAAGGCCTGGACCAGTCAGGGAGCCAAGAACCAGACTCCCCTGTGAGGACCTGTGATAACAAACACAGTAGCCAAGAGGCATGTTGACTCTGCTGAGTTTGAATCCTGCCACTGGTGATGCTTGTTCACAGGTTGCTGTTAAAGCATCTTCTACGGTGTTTGATGTATTATAATTACAGCTATAGAAGTTTATGAGAGGATGGGAGGAAAGAAGACACTGAGCAAAAGACAAGAGAGCAAGAGATTAGCTCAAGGCAGAAGTTCCCTGTCTGAAATGAGGCTTTTCTGAATATCCTAGAACTTTCTAGGTCCAAGGAGAACCTGGAGAGTTGTTAAGAGAACGAAACTCACTTTTGCATTTCCCTGCACTGTTAGGGATCCACAGCTGCCTTGGCATCAACTTGTGTTTGGTGTTGTTCTCTCCAGCCTACATGGCTGTGTCCAATTTTCTTGGTCTGATAGTTTGGAGAATTCATGTCCCCCTTTGGCATCATAGCAAGAACACTGGACTTGGCCTCACAGCCAGAGAGGAGGATGTTGTCAAATCGGCCCTGGCTGTGGAAGACCCAGGGGTTCACATATGGGAAGCAATCCCCAGGCCCCCGTTTCTCGGCACCGGTGAAAACAGGAAGGCGGAAAGACAAGCAGCCGTTTACGAGACAGCAAAATGCAGTAGCAACGTCAACACATGCCCTCCTGCTGCCTCATAGCCCCCGTTTCTCGGCACCGGTGAAAACAGGAAGGCGGAAAGACAAGCAGCCGTTTACGAGATAGCAAAATGCAGTAGCAACGTCAACACATGCCCTCCTGCTGCCTCGTGCGGTGTCAGAGGCCGCACATCCTGGCACAGGTATCATCTGCTTGATCTAGAAAGGATTTCGGCCTTGGATGGGGGGATAAATTAAATGACAAGCTCATATAGTCCTTTCCAGGAAGAGGCCAATAAATGATTCTTACTCCAAAGACAGGATTCAAGTCTTACAACTACGGTGAATTAGGATACAGGACACTGCTGGAGGCTCCCCACCCGTTTTTTGGTGGAGGCAATCACCGAGTGAATGGGACACTTTCTGATATATTTCCACGGAATTCAGGCACTTTTCCTTAAGGAAGATACATATTTTCCATACAGCTTCTTCCCCAAGCTCTGAAGGGGATCCTTGAGAAGAACCATCTTTTTGTTTTGATACAGATCCACAAATCAACCTTATACAGGGTACTTCAAAGAGTTCATGGAAAGATTCATATTATCTTTTAATTCTATTTTTCCATGAACTTCATGAACTTTTAATAGTACCCTCGTATCTGGCTTATGCTCAGAAGTATTATGCCAAACAACAACAAAATACTTTTGTTTTTTTAAAGGCAAGAACCTTTGGCCATTATTTGGCTGTGTTTGAAACACCAGCACGATAAGACTTTAGGACAACCTCAGCATGCCTTTCACATAACATTTTTTTTAAGTATGAAGAGAGGTATGGATAATATAACAATTCCAGATCCAGATAATTTTCTAAATATCCTAAAAGTCACAGTAAATTTGAAGAGAAAGATCATCACTTAGGTCTTCACATTCAGGTTTCCTTTTGTGTACACAGTCTGTACATAGTCTGTATCGACAGGAGGAGAGACAGAGGCAGAAAGAGACTGGTTCCGAATGAAGGAGGAAACTGCAGAAAGTCGCCGGGGCACAAGGCGTGAGCTGGAGGGACCAGGGAGAACGTGTTCCTGATTAGGGCGGCCTCCCAGTCCTCAGCCGTGGGGCAGTGGCGACCCCTTCTGGCCCCTCCTTAAGCAAAGAAAACTCCTCCACATTTTCCATAGAGAACGTGTGTGTGTTTTCTATTAGGCTTTCCAGAAACTCATAAATGGTTGTAAAACCCATTGTGCTAATAGAAAGAACGACATAAATGCTGACTGAAGCTATTAATGCTGGTTGTAGTTTATGTAGCAGACTGAACCAGACTGAAATCTGTGAGTTTTTTATGGTTGCATTATAACAGGTTATTTTTAAGCATCAGGCCATAGATCAGATTTAATGCTGATGTTCAAACATTTGAAATAAGCTGGTCAAGGGAGATTCTAACTTTATGGTTCCTCTCTCCCTCAAAACACTTAGGCTGAAGGGACTTAATCACATCTTGTCTTGCTTCATCTTTGCATGGACACACCTTTTACACAAGAGCCATTTACAGATTTAAAAACTGCCACCCTGCCACCACAACTCCAAATGTAAATAATTACTGCTTTTGGTAATTCTGTGAATATCCCATAAATTCTCTTCCAGTTGCCCATTCTTTCATCTGTTAAAGAGGTATCTATTCAGTGTCCACTGTGGGGCAGGTGTAGTGTCCCTTGTCCCTCACGGATTGCTGGGTCAGGACTCTGACAGTGAAGCTGGGGATCTTGAGTATACTTAGAGAAACACACATGGTAGTCATTCCATGAGTATTCATTGGTTCATGAACTAATTTGATCAGTTTCCTAAATGACCTACTCTTGTTTAAAAACTCAGCACTACATGCATTTCAAACAATGGGTTATATATATTAAATGTATGTTGCACACAAGTCAAGAGCACAGACCATGGGACCAGCTGCCTGGGTTTGAATCATGGTTCTGACACATGCTAGCTTGGGCAGGCTGCTTAACCTTCTGTGCCTTGGTTTCCTCATCTGCAAAATGGAGATAATAACACAGCATTCATTATGGGGTTGTTGGGAGTAATAACTGAGACATTGCTTAGATGGTGGCTGGAATGTAGTAAACTGCCATTGTGTGCAATATGTGAATATGCTGATGTATGAAAATCAAAGCATTCAAAAAAGTTAATAAATTCTTAGAGTTGAAAGAAAAATGTGGCTTTTGCTTCTGGCCCTGCTTAATAAATATCATGCTTGACTCATCCTCTGTCCTGAGGAAGTCACCCCAGACGAATTATGCAGAGTCTTTTCTATGTTTCATAAAGGCTGACAGGAACAGGACTACTCAGCTAGTCCTTTCATTCTGACTCTGCAGCCGTAACCACAGTCCCGCCGCAGCAAGCCCTCCTCCTGACAGTCGTGAAATGGGGCAACCTTAGGGGTTGGGGGTGACTGACACTTTTGCAGAATTCCCCAGATATGCTGCAGTTACACCTGGACCTATCTCCCGCTGCTCGGGTATCTTTACTTGCCCCTACATGGATCACAGCTTGGGGGGAAGCTGACCACTGCTGATTTTGGTTGCATAGCTTGAACCATATGAGTCTTGTGTCTTCTAAAGTTTGAAGTAAAAATGTCGTAAATTAAGTACGCAATTTTATACTTCTGTTTTCTAAAATCTAGGAGGGGAAATGACTCAGATTTTGTCCACCCCAAGGGAGAATTTAAAACAGTGTATCTGTTTTTGTCATGGCTAGATCAGATATTTTCACCATAGGGGGAAAAAATAATCTTAACTTGAAAGTGGATTATATGCAAGAATCCCGATTCCTTTGCTTTGTTACTAATAGAAAACAGAACCTAGATTTTTTTCAGGGTAGCAATATGCCCAGTTAAAAATACTTTTATTCTGAGACTCCCATACTTTTGGCTAGAGTAGGCTAAATGACCAAGTTCCAGCTAATGAGATGTAAGTTGAAATTTACCAACAGGCAAGATAAGACAGACACAGCTGGCACTGCCTGGAACTCAGATACAATGTCTGGAAGTGGAGCAACTACCTTGTGACATGAGGATAAAAGTCGCATACCAAAGATGATGAGATGTAAGTTGAAATTTACCAACAGGCAAGATAAGACAGACACAGCTGGCACTGCCTGCAACTCAGATACAATGTCTGGAAGTGGAGCAACTACCTTGTGACATGAGGATAAAAGTCGCATACCAAAGATAGAGAATCAAGAGCTCAAAGGGACAGGATCCATGACTTCTTTAAGCAACCTCATTTGCCTGGAACTCTGTACTGTCTGGACTTCTTGCTATGTGAGAAAAGCAAACCCTAGTTAGAAGTAAACATTCATCAAGAGTTCTCAGAATAGGGCATGGCACATAGTAAAATGCTATATAGGTTTTGCTAAATAAAAGAAATAAATATTTGCTTTAGTCACTGTAATCAGGTTTCTATTACATAAAGACAAACACAACCTTTGCCAATACACACAGGTATTGCCAATATTTTGTTATTCCATTTTTATTCTAGCACCTTGCACAGTGTCTGGTACTGAATAAGTATCTGCTGAAAGAACCAGCTATTCAGTGGGGTTTGAGAAAAGATGAGGGACCCTAAAATCGTGTGACTCCGTATGCTTTTGTAACAGGCTTTAATGCTTTAGGGGACCTACAATGTTTCCCTCTCTCTATATGATGACAGCACCTGACCTCTTTGAATGGATGAAGGGATTCTATTTGTTTGGCCTGGGAAGCCCTCCCTCAGGGTCTCAACCTCTTTGTCATCAGAGCCAAAAGAGGAGCATAGGTCGCCACCAGCCTACACCTCTCTGCCAAGTGACATAGGATGCACCGAGGCAGGCCAGACCCGGGCAAAGCATGGAGTAAAACATGTCTTGGGTGCCCACGATAGGAACAAAACATGGGTAACTGTCATTGTAGATGTCGACGAGAATGTGAGTTAGAGCTGGATTCTGCAGGCCTGAGAGGGTTCAGCCCTTTCCTCCCCGGAATGTTCAGGAATGGGAGAGGTTCTGGGCATGGACACAGAAACGTATTTACTATGACCCAGATCATTAAATGCTTCTTCCACGGGGTTTCTAGAGAAATAATTTGCCCTCTGGCTTCTAACTAGAAGAACACTAGAATGTAACCTTCTGTGTTTTCTCTTTTGACTCTTGGTAAAGTTTCACCTTTTTAGCACCAAATGTAATTTTCCTTGAATGTAGTTATAAAAACAAAAGTGAAAAGATAAAAACACTACTTAAGCAAACACCACTGGCACATAGTCTTAGTAAGGGGACTGCTCAGAGTCTCGCACTCTTTTATTGATTGTTTCTGAATGAGCTGAAGACAATTAAGGAAAAGCAGATGCAGAAAAGCTCTCTGCCCTTCCTCTGTTTGTCTAAAAACAGGACATAGATTTACAAAGGCAAAAGGTATCCTGCCCCTCCTCTCTACCAGGAAGAACAAAGGTTAACCACTGAAGACAACTTTATTTATTTTTTCTTTTAACATTTACTTGTACATATTTGTGGGGTGCAGTGTGTTGTTTCAATGCATGCATGTACTGCCCAATGATTCACTTAGGGTGGATGGCATATTCTGGAGATGGTACCAGAGGAATCTACAATTAATGGGTTTTACTAAACATCCTTTATCTGCCCATATAGATTTGCCTTCCCACAGGTTGCTGCCCCTAAAGACTCAAAGTCCTTTCCTTTTGTCATTTCTCTAAAAATGTACTGTCCTTTGTTGGAGATGCCATAGAAGCTGGAATTTAAAGCTACTTTTTGAGAATTACTCATTCCCTGGGTGTCTCCCATGAGTATGTGAAACATGCATGTTAATAAACCTCTGTTTGTTTTCCTCTTGTGACTCTGTTTTTTGGTACAGGGGTCCTTCCAGCTAAGAACTTACGGGGATTCTTCTTCTCCTTCAACCCCCAGGGGTTCAAATGGACATTAAAGGTAGAAAATAGTCTGACTAACAAGAACAAAAAGAAGTGTTACTTTACGTCTAAGTCCTAAACGTGTGTTCATCTGCAGCCACGAGTCTACTCAGTTTCAACTAATAAACCGGCTTGACGTGTATTGAGGTGCTTTCCTGAAAAACAGTCTCAGAGAATGATTTTAAAGAGAGCCAGGGGTTTTAAAGCCAAAGTTCTATGCAGCAACTTTCCCCCAACAGATTGTCCTCTCTAAGCTGTTGATAAATTCACAATACCAGTCTGAATTTAATCCCCAGGGCTGCTTCTTATTTTTTAGTAATAGTAGTTGTAGCAAAAGAGTTTAAAAGCTGAGAAATGCCTGGAGTGTCCTGGCTCTGTCGTTGGTCCCATCACCTCTTCTGAACAAGATAGTGACAAATTTGACAAGGAGAGTTTATAGATTCAGCCCCAGCTCTACCAAAAATGGGAGAATCCATGCTAACTTGCCTGGAGCCATTCTCCCCTAAGAGTTGACAGAGGCATGGGAGAATTTTTTCTCAAAGTTATGTTCTAATCATGGAGGATGGGCTATGAGTGAGGTCATCGTATAAACCAGCTCTGATACCTTCAGCCTACAGGCAAACAGTGAAACGCGGGCACACATGCCCATGTACACACTGCTGCTCTCCTGTGGTCTGAACACCATTGTGCTTAGTGGCAAAGCCGTTAGTGTCCTGTCACTAACATAACTTTGCACTTAAGCACATTTTTTTCCAGATTAATTGATATATGAGCCTCTTTATTTAAGGAGGTTTGTGATGGCTTTTGCTAATACATAGAAACACCAGAACATACACAAACTGCATTAAGTGTGTGCGTGCGATGGGGGGAGAGAGATTAAGAAACATAGTTAGCTCCCATGTGTAGACTCCCAAAGACAAGAGGTGTCAGTTGTATGGGATGAGGTAAAAGAGCATTTAACTCATGTGCAAATTAGCCATCTAATGTTCCTTTATTCCTCAGGTCTTGATCAGAGTCCAGGCCAGGTCAGGAGACCTCATTTTGGTCAGACAGCGGGAAATTCCAGCACATGGAATGGTGTTGGTGGTCTCTGCTCTATTTCAGTTGGGGAGGCCACACAGCAAAATTCCACTAATGAATGCGCCCACCCATGCAGGACCAACTTCCTTCTCCCCTCTCTCCCCATGCCTGCCCCATTCAACACGCCGCACTGCCACCAACAGCCTCCCTTACGACTGTCCAAGGATTTGTTTCAGGAACAAAATTTGTTAAATTATGAATTGCAGGCATCCACCTCCATAATGAACCAATCAAAGACCCTCTGGAGGAGTCCCCAGGGCAGTTCCTGAGAGTGCCAGAGGAAGTACTGGCCCCTTCCTCTCCTGCCTGCTCTTAGCCTCCAGGACCCTCCATGAGGGAGAAGACTAAGACGTGCAATTGCGCAGGGCCCGCCAGACCTCAGAGGTGGGTCCCACCAGCCTAGGTTATTTGTTTTTCCTTGCAAGAATGCTAATCAAAGCAAAACTTTCACCCAACAAACAAACAAAATACCCTGAGTTGACTATTTGCACGCAGGGGTTGCCAAAAAAGGCAGTCTGAAGGGCTCCTTTATGACCAGAGGCATTTTTGAAATGTGACAGCAATGGCTGCTTTATGAGGAAGTGGCAAGACAGTCACATGTTGTCCTCATCACTGCGGTGGTCTGTCTGGCCACCCAGGAAGCCTCCATCAAGATAGCAGCCTGGTAACAGCCCACTGGGCGGCCACGGTCTTCTTCCCATGAACCAGTTGTCTGGGTTGAGACATACACAGCCGTCCACCTCCAGAAGAACTGGCCGGTGGTTCTGACGGAACGGACGTGGAGCCCCACCGTGACCTCAGTGACTTCTGTTTCTGAGGTTGCTGCAGGGTAATTATAACCGGCATTCTTACTGCTTTTTGCATATTGCCTTAGCTTTCTCATCAGGCCCATGGGAGAGCATGAGGCTGAATGAGAGGTGGGGGCCGTGCCTGTCCCTCTGTGGCTTCCAGAAAGGCCAGGCCTCCAGACTGGGCCCACCATGACATGGGGGCTGAGGGCTGGGGAGCAGGGAAGAGGAGAAGGCATTAAGCGCCTTGTGACTGAAGTGGCTTGGAATAATAAATACACACACTCTCTTTTAAACGTTGCTCACCACATCCTGGGGATCTGGAAAAAATGCTCCACCCTGCCTCTCCAATACCCTCCCCGCAACAGCAGTTGGCTTTCATGGCACTTTGGGGGAAAGCACGAGGCCTTTGATAATAAGGGGCTTGTTAGTCCTAGGCTAACGGCCCTCCCAGGCTGTTCGGAATCCTTTCAAACACTTTTCTATTTTAGGTCAAGGAAGTTCATAAATGTAAAGACTGGAGGTGGTGGATAGGGGGAGAGGAAAGGGAGAAAGAAGCAATTGGGGGCAGCTGGTCGCCTGG
>NW_007726588.1:615017-640418 GCF_000696425.1 Galeopterus variegatus | reverse complement strand
GCTAACGGCCCTCCCAGGCTGTTCGGAATCCTTTCAAACACTTTTCTATTTTAGGTCAAGGAAGTTCATAAATGTAAAGACTGGAGGTGGTGGATAGGGGGAGAGGAAAGGGAGAAAGAAGCAATTGGGGGCAGCTGGTCGCCTGGCAGCTAGGGACCTCTGGAGGATCCATCAGGCCTGGAGGACATGCACTTCCCTCGGTGTGAGATAATGGAAGGTAGCTTCAAATCTCTGAAAGAGACCTGGCCTCTTCTGGAAGTCACAGCCAAAACTTAGGTATAACTGAGTCCCCGCATGCAAACACTCCTGGAAATCCACAGGCCTCCTTATGCGAAGCATGATTAGCTGTCTCTAGTGCAGGTTCCTCTGCCTGCCAGAAGAGGGCAGCACATGCCTCTACATTGCAGGAAGAGCTGGGCTGCCCAGTCCAAAGGGTTATCTGGGGAGAGGATTCCTGAAATTTATAGCCACAGCAGCAATAGCTATCACATATCGGTGCCTGCTGTGTGCCAAGAACTGCCCTAAGTGCTTTATATGCATTAATTCATTTAATTAACATGAGAATGCTACTAGAGAGGACACTGTTAGAATCTCCATACTACATATGAGGAGGCTGAGGCATACAGACATTGAGAGAACTTGCTACTGTAGCCCAGGACTGCCCAAGAGCGAGGTCGGCAAATTATAGTCCAAAGGCCAAATCCAGCCCACCACCTATTTTTATGCTGCCCTAAAGCTAAGAATTAGTTTTACATTTTTGGATGGTTGGAAAAAAGTCAAAAGAAGAATATTTCACAACACATGAAAATGATATGAAATTCAGCATCCATAAATGAAGTTTTATTGGAACACAGCCACACTCATTTGTTTACATATTGTCTGTGGTGGCTTTATGGTTCCTACAGCAGTGTTGAGCAGTGTCTAGCAGAGCCTGTGTAGCTTGCAAAGACTAAAATATTTACTATCTGACCCTGTACAGAACAAGTTTGCCAGACCCTGACATTAGGGGTTGTTCCCAGGCAAGAGGGACAGAGGAACAGGGGGCAGAGTTGGCATTTTACTGGACATGGAGTTAGAACAGCTATCCCAGAGGGATCTGGAAGCAATGTTGACTTCAATTCCCCTTACAACAGGGGCTCAATCTCAGGCAGAGGGAGGGTGTGACATTTCACTGAATAGCCTCAAGGAAGTAACAGAATGTTAGATCTGGAAAAGACTATGGGAATTGCCTACCGTATTTCATCAAGTCTAAGATGCACATTTTTTCACACTTCGACATCTTTGAAATCAGGCTTTGTTTTACAACCAAATATTAGGGTTTAAGTGAAAGCACTAAAAAGTGAAAGCATTTTTGGTTTCTTAGTGGAATTTAAAATAATAGCACCTTATAATCAGTGACATCTTAGATTAGGCTGTTCCTACTTCCAAAGGTCTCACCTCTTTTTGTCCGTTCCATTGATGGGATGGATACACAACTTCTTTAGTTGACAGTCCATTCTACAGATTTAAACTTTTTAATATTTAGCTGCAGTCTGTAAGTCTCAGTTTTCTGTACAATGAGGATGATGTTGTTTAATACATATTTACTTCGGGGGTCCTAGAAACCTCATTTAAAAAGGGAGGGGAATGTGCTGGGAAGGAGGCCCTTTCACTACTGGTACAGGAGCAGTCCCTCTGCTGGTGTGGCCTGGCCAGGCAGTCTGCAGGTAGAAGGACAGGGATGAGCTGGTGTGGACACAAACTGAGAAATTGGCAGGAAGAGAGAGATCACCAGTGGTCCAGACAGATTCTTATCTTCCACTAGCATCTGCCAGCACAGCCCACTGCAGGGGGCACCTCTTAGAAGGAGAAGATAGGAACAATTTGAAGATTTGGGCCTGAATAGAGGAAGGACACAAGGAAGGAGCACAGAGTGCAGCTGTGGCTGGTTTGCCTGCCCTTTTGTGAGGGCTCCAGGAGAGGAGGAGGGGAAAAGAGAGAGGCAGGAGGATGGTGATTGAGTTGTGTTAATAATAGCCACAATGTAAAACTTCAATCGCATACCCATCAAGTGGGAATTATCATTCCTACTATGAGATGAGCTCTCTAGGGTTCTTAGGGTAAACTGAGAGTCTTCTTCCATGCTGCATGGCTGTGATTATCATGTTCTCAGAATCGGCCCAGGGACCACGCTGCTCACTTCTGGGTCCTAGCAAGTCGAGCCTCTGGTGTGAGCCTTAAGCAGGAGGAAACCTTGGCCCTTATTTGAAAACAGAACCAAGATGATCAGAGACCTTCATAACTATTGGCTGTGCACTAGTTCCAGAAAAAGATCAGGGACCAGGAGGTGATAGGAACTGTGATACACACTCACCTGTGGTAGTCATGTTTGGATTTGGACTAGAGAAGGCGGGGGGGGGCGGGGGGGGGAAGGCTCAGCCTCAACCAGATGCTTTTTACTTGGGGACATGTGTCCTGGATTTTCTGGGACAGTACTGATTTCTTCCTTCTAATTTGATTATTTTCAATGAAGGCAATTTGTCAGACATCCGATTTTCAGTTTGAAATATGAAGGGCAGAAGCTAGTGAGACACTCGGTCTAGGAGCATGGTCCCTGCACCCTAAACACAGAGTACTGTGTCCAGCATGTCATGGGGACCAAGGAAGGCTTTTAGGACTTTAAGAAATTAGAAGCACTTTATTAGGACAAGTATTTTAGGAAGAGTATGTTAGGACATTGCAGTCTTCCACAAAAATAGAACTATGTGCAATCTTGGGAATGAAAGGGTGTACATCTCTGCAAACAGCACAGGAGCCCATCAGTCATGATAAAGAGAGACAGGCACAGGCAGGCTACACCATGTTATGGACAGACAGAGGAGGAGGAAAGTTGGTGACCTGAGCCTGAGGTTGTGGGGAAGTCATGTAGGTCGTCAAAAGAAGATGGTGAGGAAAAAGAAA
The DNA here is from genome assembly GCF_000696425.1 of Galeopterus variegatus. Classification (NCBI taxonomy): domain Eukaryota; kingdom Metazoa; phylum Chordata; class Mammalia; order Dermoptera; family Cynocephalidae; genus Galeopterus; species Galeopterus variegatus. Next base: position 637,478 of record NW_007726588.1, on the reverse strand, counting down.
AATGGGTTTCGGGGGCAGAGAGAACACAGGTGAAGAACAGAGAGATGGGGAGGAGACAGGCTGAAGAAGGCTGAGGACGGAGCCATGAGGGAGAGGTGGAGGGAAGACACAGCAGCAGGAAGTCAGCTGCCTGGGGTCTGGTGGACAGGAAGGGAGGTGGCGGAAGGGGAAAGCCAAAGAAAATGAAAGTGACAGCTCCTCCACCCGTGCGGCTCAAATCAGCAACCTTTGTTATTCTTCTGGGAGGCTGGTTCGTTTTCATCCAAGCTGCAGCAGACCAGGGGCCCCTTTCTGCTTTGTCTGCTCGAATCTTTAGGGCCGTATTTGTGGCCTGCTGTGCGTGGCAGGCGTGCAGGCTCTCGGAGCCGCCTGGACTGCTCAGCTCTCCAAGCTCCACTTTATGGCCTGCTCCCTGTTTACCTTTCTCACTTCCTTCTAAGTGTGTGTTGCTTTGCTGCGCTTCCTGCATCCCCGTGAGCAGCTATAAAGCCTTTCTGGAACAAGAAGAGTGTACATTTTGAAATAGGAAGAAGGCCCCCGAGACAGAGGAATACAAAGATGGAAAGAAGAGAGAAAAGTAGACTTGAAGGGGAAGAGAAGAAGGAATTCAAAAGAAGCCTTGAAAGACTGAAATCATCCAAACTGGGGAAGACACCATTCAGTACAGGAATGTGTGCTACAGGCAGCCCGAAAGCCTGAGAAAGCCTAAGCCCCAAGACTGCAATATGGATTAGAAACACAGAGATTGCATCTCAGAGTAGGGAAGGAGAGTCCTGCAAAAGTGGGCATGTGCAGGAGGAGGAAGGCTGGGAGATGGTGCATGTGAATAGAGTAGGGGAAATACTGGATTCTTAGTCTACACGCGTACACGTGCCCGCTTCCTCTCCTGCCAAAAGGAAAATGCGCAAAAGCACAGAACACAGTACTTGTACCAAAAACAAGGATGGTAGTTCTGGGCAGGGATATTAACTGTATCGAAGGGAAACATGACAGGACTGGAAGAAATAAGAAAGGGACTTACAAATTAGCTAATAAGAACAGAGAACTAAAGTTGCACACTAGATCCATTTGTTAATTGCCTGGAACATGCAGTATGTAAGACACATGAAGTAAACCATGAGAATCAATAGGAATGAAGCATAAGGGAAAAAAGAGATTGTAAAAAACACAGTCGAATGTAGTTTCTGATGACTAAATTATGGTAAGTAGCTAAAATGAATTTCTCGCAAGCCAAGAGATTTAGCAGAGATTTTTAGAGTGTGTTCAAACAGCAGTTTGAGCATAAGAAACACAAAATATAAGATGGATTCAGAGAGAGAAGCCTGGATCCTCCTAGGAGATGGCTGAGTGTGGGGGCAACATGTTAAAGTGCAGAGTAAAGGAAACCTCTCAAGGGAAGAGGGTTTATACCCCAGGAGCCAAGCTGATGTCCCCGAGGCAGAGCCCATGTGTGGTCTGGAAGGGAGAGCTGGCCCGGCTGCTGAGTCTGCTGGGCCTGCTGCCCAGTCCCGGGTCACCTGGGGTCTGTGTGCCCTGGCAGCATCTCAGAAGAAGGTGCAAGGAGCCATGCCAGGAGGATGGGGATATTTCACAGTGACACTTACAGAGACAGAGGGAGGATGTTAGAGATGAGACCGCTAGCGTTGCTGGAAGTGGAGGCCCAGGCTGTTGCTGGACTTTGCCACGTGACTGGGCAGGTCGGGCAGAGGGCACAAATCAGGGTGGGGACAGAGCTGTTAAGTCCAGGGATGCTACGGAATGTGCCAATGGGGGTGGAGGAAGCTTGTGCCTCTCCCAATCCTTTTGCTTCAGCACTTGATAAACCTCCAATACTAAACAAGTGATATGACTTTTCCCTGCTAGACCGAAAAAAGTAAAGCACCGTGTGGGGCCCAATGCAGGGACCCTTCAGCCAGGTGTAAATGCAATGATGCTCTTTCCCATTTTTCTCAGAGCCGCGAGCACACCCTGCACACGGGATGTCAATCCCATCCCCTATGGTCTCCTCCCGCAGCCCCACCCCACTTCCCAAGGAGAAGGGCCCGTGCTTCTTTGATTGGCCTGGGCTCTCCGTGGTTGTGAAGAACCTGATTATGGTAAGTAGCCTAGTAAAGGGCTGGTGCACATGAGAAAAGCAGCCAGACGAGGATGCCCAAAGACACTTCCAGGGAGCTAATACACATGGCACGCAGAAGTCTCCCGTGACCTTCTGTGCCGCGTTTTATACCAGAGATCACTCTTTTACTGTTTTAGTTAGAGCTCTCCTTCCCCATCTTTGTGTCCTTCCCCTGCTCTCCCCTCCTTCCTCCTGGACTCCTCCTCCTGCCCTCCCATAATGCGGGTGGTCCTTGGGTGTTGTTTTTTAGCATTCTCCTTTTCTGACTCATGGGCTCAATTGTCTGAATATGTATTACCCCTCAAACTACATTTTCATCCCATACCTGTCTGCTGAGGCACAATTGTCTACTCCAGATAACAGCTCAGAACAGCTCACCTTTGAACATTATTGCAAGCATGTCTATGAGGTATGTACAGTTACACTCCCATTTTACAGATGGAGAAACTGAGGCATGCCAAGTTGCAGTAACTTGCCCCATGCTGTAAGGCCAGCAAGAGGCAAGGCTAGGTCTGAACCCAGGTAGTAGCTTCAGAGACTGCAAGTTGAACCCCACAGTCGCCTGCCTCTGAGGCACGGAAAACACAGCATGTGCAGAAACATAGTCTTTGTATTTCTTCCCCAAACCAGGGGTGGGAATGGGAGATCTCAAGTGACCTGCCCATGGAGCACCTGACTAAATGTGGGGTCTTGTGACCTGGTCATGAGAAAATCCAGGCTACATCTAGTGAAGTGAAGAGCAAGTTTCAAAAAGGGGGAGGGCAGGGGCTTGGAGGTGGAATCCAGCCCCAGAAGACCAAGGAGGCCTGAATCTGGTAATTACGGAGGCAGTACTGTGATGGGCCACAAAACTCAGCACAAAACTACGATGTGGGAGACAGGAGATGAAGAGAAATGTGACGATGTTGAAGCCATGAGGGTCAGTGCCAGACATGGACACTCACTGATGCATACTTTGGAGCAGAGGAACACACCCTGAGGAAGTGGGAAACAGAGTTTAAAAAGTAGAAATGAGACTAAATGGGGGCAAGATTTGGAAATGCTAGTTGGGGGGAGGGGAGCAAGAACTGAAGCAACAGTTTCTGATGCCAATATTCATGTTTGTCTCATTTTTGTGGTATGACAATAATCAAAATTAACATTTAATGAGCATTTACACCATGCTAAAGGGTATCCATGCACTGACATCAAATAAGTGAATGTGCATTACAAACCATGGTTGTGCTATAAATTGCCTTATTGGAACTGAAGGTATTATCCAGTCCATTTCACAGATGCCAAACAGGCTCAGACAAAAAAAGTCTCTCGGGCAAAGTTGTACAGCTAGAAGTACTGGCATGCACATTCACATGTTTTACAGCCCCCTGGGGATGGTTAGTTCATCGAGGGCAATGACTTTGCCTCATCCATCCTGGTAACTCTAGAACCTAGTGCACTGCCTGGCACAGAAGAGATGCCCTTTAAACATCAGCTTAGACTTGTCACCACTCCATGCAATCTGTGTTTATTGAGTAAGTAAATGAACCACTGATATACACACTAATGGACAATTCTCTTGACTACTAGCTGGGGGTGGATCCCATGGATGGGGTCTGCATTCTGGTAGCTGGGGACTTTTGAGGCTTTGTGAAATAATAGGGAAATTTTGAATGACGATTCCTGTGGCCATCATGGGAGTGGAGAGATGAACTACCACATAAAACCATGTTAGTGTTGGCTTTTCTCATGCTTTCATCTTGAGAGGGCAGGAAAGGATCACAGCCATGGCCCAGTGTGTATGGGGACAGGAAGCATTAGTGGCAAGATGGTGAGGAGGGAAGGCTCTGCTCAAGAGGAAAAAAAACCCTGAAAACAAGAGGGACTGTCTCAAGAAAGGACACTGGAGATGTAGATGCAGAACTAAAGATCCAGAGAGAAAAATGGCAAAGTAGTACAGGAAGGCAGGCTGAGGGAAGCCTGGGGTCGAACACTGATGCTCTTTCAGAGCTCTGGGAAAGGCTGCTGGCCACAGAGCTCTGTGTGGACTGCCTCCCATGCAAGTGGCTGCGTAGGACCCCAGCACAGAGCCATGCTGCCCTCTGCAGGAGGACAGGCCCCACCCCACAGGAGCCTTGGCCTTTGGCTTGCTGACCTGAAGAGCTTTTGGACCCAGCTGACCACAGGAAGAAGGAAAAGTAAGGAGGAAGGGAGGAGAGTGGGCAAGTTATAGATCCAAGTGAAGGACCATGTGGTGTTCTGTTGAAGCGAAGGCAAGGAAAACAGCACATCTAGAGGACAGGCTCTTCGGGAAATCAGAAATGCCAGAGCTTTGAAATTCACAAATGAGTTAAGGGAAGAAGGAGTCACAGGGCAAAACCCATTACAGAAAAAAACAGGCTGAAACAGAAGAAGGGGAAACAATGAAAATTGGAGAGTATTGAGTTTATAAGAAATTGATACGCAGTAGTTGGTGGAAATGTTGCTTTGGCTTTGGGGATAGGAGAACTGTAAATATGGGTAATATGTAAATACCATTTATAATTTAAAAAGTCTGGAAGGCTCAAATGAGATAATCTTTCTGAAGGCACTTTGACAAGTATGAAAGGAGATATTTGTGGCTGAGAGGAAAGGATGCTGGACGTGGAGCCTGAAAACCAGCGTTGGAGAGCCAGCTCTGCCCCTGTGGAGGGCAAGTCACTGGTCCTCTCCGTCACCTCTGTGTCCTCAGCTGGGAAAGTGGCAATAACTGCTGTCTCCCGTGATGACTCTGCGGGGCTGCATTAATTTCCTAGGGCTGCCACAACAAAGTACCACAAACTGCTGGCTTACAATAACAGAGATTTTCCCCTTACTGTTCTGGAATCAAGGTGTCATTGGATGTCCTCCCTTGCCTCTGCCACCTTCTGGAAAGCCAAGCATTCCTTGGCTTGTGGCAACATTGCTCTAGTTTCTGCCTCTGTCTTTACATGGCCTTCTCCCCTGTGTCTCTGTGTGTCCTCTCCTCTTCTTGTAAGGACACCAGTCGCTAGACATAGGGATCACACCAAAGCCAGGATGATCTTATCTCGAGATACTTAGCTAATTTCATCTGCAAAGACCCTGTTTCCAAATAATGTCACATTCTAAGGTCCTTGGAAGACATCAATTTTGGGAGACACTGCTCAATCCACTCAGAGCCCAAATAGCAGTCGAAGCTATTTTTTTTTTTTTTTTCTGTGCTTCTTCTTGTCCCCAAAAGGCCACTCTCCTTATAATACCTCTACATGCATCTCTAATGGCAATTTCCCACAAGATAAATTCCAAGCCTCCCGGGCCGGCACTGCATGCTCTGTCTGACCGCTTTTCCTGGTCTCTGTCCCTGGCTTTTTCTCACCTTCCCTGAATCCTCCACTCTGTAATCTCAGCCAACTGATTCCTTCTTAATCTTTATGACCCAGTTGTAACTCCTTCAAGAAACTTCCTCAAAGACCCTAAAGTTAATTCTTCTGCTCTGAACACCTTTGACAGAAATTATTTTGTCCTTTCATTGGGCAAGTTCATCAGCTCTTTGCTCCCTTACATTAAGTCATTATTTATCTCCTGTCTTGTTATGTGACTTTTTCTGTGAATTGAGGCCTTTCCTCCAGCATCATCCAGGCAATGAAGACTTGGAAAAGAATATTTTTCTTCTTAGAACCCCCAGCATCTAGTTCTGTGTGTGGCACAATCCAGGTCCTTGGTAACTTACTAAATCATTTGCTTCCCACGGCACCAACTCTGTTGCCACCAAAATTTCTTCTCTTTCACCTCATGCGTGGCTGCCTTTCCTGGACACCTTGGTCCAAAGAGATGCCTTTCTCCTCTGAGCTCCTGGGGCATCTAGCACGTACAACTTTGATTTGGTCCACTGTGTGTTACTTACACGTTCGTTCACAAAGATTCATGAAGCACCTACTCTGCTTGGCTTTCTTGCTCTGGGCTCCAGAGGTCCAGTGTGTAAGCCTGGATCATTCTCCCATTCTGAGGGCAAGGGCACACTGCCATCCATCCTCCTGTCCTCACAGGCCTGACGCCCTTCTTCAAGTGGTACACATACATGCTCAATTGGATGGTTCGATTCAAGTGGTTTTAACTAATCCTTAAAGGACAATTCCAATTGAGGGATCCAAAGTGCTGTCAGCTTAAACTAGGGCCTCAAAGCCCTCTGAGAAGGCACCACTAGGGAACCAAGTCCTGAGCTCTGTAGCCAATGCTAGAAATGAAGGGCCTGACGGAGAATGAGCCAGACATTGAGAAGTGGCTTCCCCAGCACCCTCTGTACTTGCAGCATGGGAGAGTGCAGAGCAGGGCATCTGTCTGCAGCATTTGCCACAGTGGTGACTGAGCTACTCCTGTCGTGGCCCACTGCACAACCTTTGGAGATCTTTTGCTTCCCACGTAGGAACCAGAAGGAAGGGGGAATGTGTTGTTTCAATGTCAATGTGGGCAGGGCTGTGAATGTGGGACAGATGAACGAGAGTAAGGACCCTTCTGTGCAGTGCATTATGTTGTGCAATAAGGCAACCTCAGAAGGCAGCCACATCCCTCCTTTCGATTCAGCAGTAAGACCAACTGGCCTTCTCTCCTGCACTAGCCAGGCAGCAGGATCTGCAAGCTCCTCCCCTGTGGCAAGGAGCACATGGGGTGGGCGATTAACAAGCAGCATTGGTTCCAGATGCTTCTCTGGCCTATCTGACATGCCCATGGGCAAACCAGAGATAATCCTGGGCAGGAAACGGACCCTGCCAGAGGCTCTTGGTGGAAGGTAGTCACTTACCTGCATTGTTTTGCTGCTTGGTGTTTTTGATGTAGGCAGAAAACTTGGAGAAAATGTCGATGCCTGCTGTGTTGGATTCCCGGTGTTTTGCAGCCAGTCTGGGGTACCTGGAATGGAAGATGCAGATGGTTCTGTGAATCACTAAGACTTGGAGCTCCTTTAAGGATGAGCCTATTCTCATCCCGATGAGCAATGCTTCCCTCTCTAGCTGGATCTACAAATATTTTAGGGTTCTTACACCCATCCTATTGGGAGGGTGGGCAGTCTTAGTCCTAGTGCACCTACAGAGGAAACCAGAGGCCAGTGAGATGCTGAGAGTGGCCTGGGGTGATGCTGTCTGGTGGACAAGGGACCAGAATGCTGTTTGGAGGGCCCAGGCTGCGTCCTCTTCCTGGGGACACCAACAATGATGCACCAGTGAAAAAGCTCTACTCCAAATTCTGACTGAGTTTGCCTCTGTGTCATGTAAGGTCCCTGACATTTCCCCTGCCTACATAAAATAGCTATCCACTGTCAGGCCTGAGATTATAATCCCAGCTGCACAAAGCTAGTTCTGGGAACAGGGAGATGCCAGGCATCTTAGAACTGAGGCCTCCAAACCATTTTTCTGAAGGAAGGATACCCATGGCCCTCTCCTATTCTGAAATGCCCTTCACACACTTATTATTTGTATGCAGTAATAGGATGTGGAAACTATCAGGATACATCAGCAGGACATGTGTTTTCAATTGTTTTATTTCCAGGCATGGAGATAGAGCTGCTGGGATCCAGCCCCTCTCTCCCTTGCACAGTCTTTCATTTTGAAGCCAGAAGAACACAAGAGGCAGGCTGGGGTTGGGACTATTGGCCTTAATACTGAATGAGGTAAACTTGCTTGTGTGGGACCCCATGGCTTGGACCCATTAGCACCATCAAAACGAGCAATTCTAAATTTAAAAAAAAAGCATTGTTTCACAAACATTTTATGTGTATGACCAGGCAGGGATGAGAGGAGATGGGGGGACAATTGCCTGGTTGTCATTATTCTCAGTTAATGTGAACATTTTTGATCTCTGGGTAAATAGCTGGTGACTGAGTTGTTTGGTTGCTTTATATTTAAGAAGCAAGATACTTCTTTTTTGTTTGTTTTAATGTTTTAAATAATTTGAACAAAAAGCCTTTAGAAATTATCTGTTCTTTTTTCATTTCTTTGCTCCTTGACTGGCCCATTAGCTAGTACTGTCCACTGTTGGATCATGTTAGGTGGCTGTTCAATTTCAGAGATACTGCCATTGGAAGGGTCCTCAGAAATGTATCGGGTCCAGCTCTCTGCCTTCAGGCAGACAAGGAAGGCATTATTGTCCTCATTTTTCAGGTAAGGTAATTGGAGACCTGAGAAGTTAAATGATGATTTAACAGTGCATGTCTAATAGAAAGTGGAGAGACAAAAGAACCTGGCTTCCTGGCTCTGAAGCAATGTCCTTCCCACTCGATCACGCTGCTTCTCTGATAACATGAAAAGCTAACTTGCATTGGATGCCAATGATGTGCCAGGCACAGTGCTAATCCCTTTACGTGTATTCCCCACGTATTCCTCACAGGAATTCTATTGGTACTATTATTAGCTTCATTTCCCATGTGAAGAAACTGAGGCACAGAAAGGTTAAGCAACTTGCCTAAGGTCACGTGGCTAGGTGGCAGAGCCAGGATTCCAAGTCAGGCAGTTTCAGTTTGGAAGCTTGTCTCTAAGTTCCCTGTGCTGTGGCTTCTCATCAACTCTGCTGTTTACTCTCAAAGCCACAAAGCCCTCAGGCTAGGCTGGGTGCAGTAAATGAGCTGTATCCATCCACCAGGAGGGAGCGCTGTACACATATTCTGTGCACATGCACATGTCTGTGGGTATACTGGAATTATCAAATTCAACTGCTGTGACTGGGGGCAAGAAGTAAGGTTTCCTGCAAGATGCTGAGTACTCTGCCAAGACATGGGGATTTAATGTCATCTCTCCTTATTTTGGCCTTCTCACATAGAATCTAGCATGCTGTTAGAATTAATAGACTTAAATTATTATTAATAAACACCAAGTGCTCTTTGTTTCACCTCGATAACGTAAAGAAAGAAAGGCTTGGAAAATGCATTTCAGTGGACAATTTGTATGGGTTTGTTGTTTTGTTTCGCTCCATGTCATAATTTGATCAAATGTCCAGTAATCTGACCACTTCTTCACAATCAGGGAGGGCAACACATAGTTGACAAAGGACTGTGCATTCATGGGGACCAAGGCAGAGTCATGCTATTTCCTAAGCACTATGATTCATAGAGACTTTACTGTATCGCCTAATGTCCCATTTGAAGTTTGTTCCTGTGGGAAGTATATCTCCAAGATGTTAGTCTTGCAGATTTCAGTAGCTAGACTTGTGGAGGCTACTCTACAGCATGAAAGCACATTCATTTTAGCTTTGTATTTATACCATATTTCGAATATGCAAATAAGTAGACTACAGAGTACATTCCATTTCTCTGAAAAGCTAGCAAACTGTGTTTCATTCATAGAAGTGTTTTGAAATATGTGATGTGGTCTGATGACAGTCAAAGATATGATGAATTTCTCTAACTCAGGGATCAGCAAACTGTGCCCAGGATCCCTGCTTGTGTACAACCCTCAAGCATATAATGGTTTTTACATTTTTAAATGGTTGAAAAAAATCAAAAGAAAGATACTATTTTGTGACATTTGAAAATAAAATGAAATTCAAACATACATTAATAAGTACCTACAAGGGCCAGGCCTTGTGCTTGGTTTTGGGGATACACAGGAGAAAAAAAAGAGGCCATCCTAATTGAGTGACCTTTGCTGGTTCTGGGTGTCTCTCTAGCACCTTGAGTATTGACCCTCCCTTTTCTAATGAGCTGAAAAGTGGATGGACTTCCTCTCTCTCCCTTCTCCATTATTCCTGCTTCCTCACTTCTCCAAACCCTCACTTGAGAAGCAGGTTTATGTGCTTGTTTGTCTCATCTCTGCTATCTAAGCAAAAGATCTTGGAGGTGGAAGATGCCTGGCTTACTCATAAAAAGACATCCCTTAGGATCTGTGGTTTTAAGACCTAAGGTGTCATCAGTCATCTTTAGGATTGCACCTGGGAGACAGCCACAAAATAGGCACTAACTTCTCTTTATAACTCTGAGCTTCCGTTTAATGAGCTCTTACTCTATGTCAGGTGCTAGGCTGAGTAGCCCTGTAAGATTTACATTATGATCCTCTTTTTATGGATAGGAGAAATAAACATTACAGAGTTTTTAAGTAATCTGCCTGTTGCAGATACCACTCATATTCAGTAAATATTAAGTGTAGCTTTGCTGCATTTCCCAGCTTCTGTATGTTAGGTTGGGGTCATGTGACCAGATTCTGGCCAATGGGATGGGCGGGGAAATGAGGTAACCACCCATAGCCCTGGTCCTTAAAAATACTTTGCATGATCCTTCTGCTTGCTCTTTCTCTGCTGAAAGAGCCTTGGAGGCCATGGATTCCAAAAGCTACAAGATGGAAAGTAGCCATGCTACCCACTCAGTCTTTGCTCGAGTGAGAAATGAACCCATATTCTGTTAAACCACCGAGATTTTGTGGCCTGTTGCTGCCCCTGCCTCCCCCCATGTTACTGCCACTGTCTTGGCTCAGTCCTTCCTTCTTGTCTTTCCTGGACCGTCACCAATGGGCTCCCCCTACCTGATTTCTCTACTTCCAGCTCTACCATCCTCTACCCTCCTTACCTCCTCCAACCTCCAAAGTAAGTCTTAAAAGTCACTGTCCAACTCTTTTGCTTAAAACCTTTCGGTGGCTGCCCTACAGGATAAAGTCCATGCTTTTCTCTACATATAATATTATTTTTATAGGGGTTTTTTTATGTGATTGTTTTAATCTCTGATTACAAGATTCTATAATGAACAAGTCTAGCTTCTGGTAAATTTTAGAATCCCTCCCTTTTCTCTTCACTTCTTTTTTCCATCAATAGCATCTCATCTACCCAACAAGATCTTATAGCCTTCTGGTCTGTCCCCTCTCTGTACCTGTTTTCAGAAGAGAAGTGGCTTTTGGTCAGTTTTCTCATTGTGGGATCAGACCAGACTTGGTCAGATTTATGACTCTCAGTGTGGTGCTAAGTCATCGGGTTACCCTTTCCTGGCTTAGTTCCATTTAATTAGCCTTTCAACTCTCATCCCACACTTGGAGGTCTTCAAGGCAAAGTGAACTGCAGAGAAGGGGACACGCCAGGGTGAGGGAGGGTGGTAACCTTTCCCATGCTCCTGAAATCACTCTGTTTAGGAGGCAGTGACTGGCTCCACTTCACGGGTGATGACTACTCTCACGTGGATTTAGTGGAGCCCTTCTGAGACTGGCAGCCCCGTGTGGGGGGGTATAGACTCTCTGTTTGAAAACAGGGCCCTATGCTTAGGATCAATGAGGCTCCTTTGGAAATCTGCCTTCATGAAAATTGATGCTTTTATGCTCTTCCAGTTCTAACATGGACCCTTCCTTTCCATTAGCTCCAGAAAGAAGCAGTTCATTACTTTTCAGGGGTCAAGGTCTCCTCCAAGAACTCCTCGATTTTATTGACGTCTGTCTTCACGTCCCCGTTGAAGGTCAGGAAGGGCGGATGGGTGCCAGGGGCTAGATTGTGCAGGTCCGCAGGCTTTCTGCAGAGAGAGCAAGACGCAGGTGTTGGTTTACATGAGGGAGCAACTAATATCTAACAGTGGCCAGTCTTTGCCAGACTCATCAGAGTGCTTTTTTGGTCTATACGGTCTGGTACAGTCTTCAAATATCCATGAAAATAAGCAAACTACTAGATTGAAAACGAAACTATTAAGTGGAGACGATGTTTTCAAAAGCCTTTTTATTGCTAAGTTTCTAACATGGACACACTATAAGTCCCCGCGAAACCTCACGGATTTATGTCTGACAGACCCAAGTTCAAGATTATTGCTAAACAAACACTGGATAGACTATCACCAAGGATTATTGCTAAACAAACACTGGATAGGCTATCATGCTTAGGATCAATGAGGCTCCTTTGGAAATCTGCCTTCATGAAAATTGATGCTTTTATGCTCTTCCAGTTCTAACATGGACCCTTCCTTTCCATTAGCTCCAGAAAGAAGCAGTTCATTACTTTTCAGGGGTCAAGGTCTCCTCCAAGAACTCCTCGATTTTATTGACGTCTGTCTTCACGTCCCCGTTGAAGGTCAGGAAGGGCGGATGGGTGCCAGGGGCTAGATTGTGCAGGTCCGCAGGCTTTCTGCAGAGAGAGCAAGACGCAGGTGTTGGTTTACATGAGGGAGCAACTAATATCTAACAGTGGTCAGTCTTTGCCAGACTCATCAGAGTGCTTTTTTGGTTTATACGGTCTGGTACAGTCTTCGAATATCCATGAAAATAAGCCAACTACTAGATTGAAAACAAAACTATTAAGTGGAGACGATGTTTTCAAAAGTCTTTTTATTGCTAAGTTTCTAACATGTACACACTATAAGTCCCCGTGAAACCTCACGGATTTATGTCTGACAGACCCAAGTTCAAGATTATTGCTACACAAACACTGGATAGGCTATCACCAAGGATTCTGCATCAAGCACCTACTATTACTAGGTAAGAAGATACCTGAGAGGGCCTTACAATGCAAGATCCATGAGGGAGAGAACCTAGAACTGTGCCCAGCATATAGGAGCCCTCTGTAGATACATATTTTTGATGGCTACATAAGTAAAACATACATTTTTAATTTAGAAAGAAGTTATTTTAGCTGCAAAATTAAAAATTGAAGATTGGTTTGAAACTTCAATCCAATTCCAAAAGCTTCTGGCTTACAATTCAATATGGGGAGAGCCAGCAGGCAACTCTACTGCTGGAGTGTCAGTTCTCAACCTTATTCTACCTTTTGCAGTGTTTTTACTTTGTAACTTAATTCAAGCATTCACTATTATTCTTAAAATGTAACTATTATGGTTCTGGTTTTATGCGAAAGTAGTTATTTTTCATGAAATATTTAAAAATTCTGTTCAACATGCATAAATTGAAAATCTCCTATGAGTCAGAAATAAGTCATAATTTTTTTAAAATGAATCATAATTTAAAAAATTACAAGGGTACTTAAGTGTTACCTTAAGTTATAAACAATTTATTTTCCAAGTAAACATATCTTCTGTTTTCTAGTGGGACTCAATTAAATACAGCACTTGCTTGTGAAAGTTATTTCTTTTTAGAGCATGTTTTGCTGGGACCAGTGGGATCTTCTAGATGAAGCATATGTATAATAGGCAGCAAATTCAGTTCCTAAAAAGAGAGAAGGCTTCTTGTTGTGCCTGTAGGATTCCGGGTCAGACACAGAAAAAAAAACTAAGATAAACCAAGCAACGGTGCTTTTCCTTCCCTCTGGGGGAAGAGGAGATCCAAAAGTCCTAAATTATCCATACAGAAAGTCCTAGATGAGGAAGAAAAAGGTGAGATCCTGGAACACACATCTGATCAAATGAAGGAACAATAACTGGTTGAACTCTCTGTCCTCAGCCCACAGCAATGCTAAGTGGTGCTCCTGGTGTGTGCTGAGGAGTAGACTGCCACCTGTCCTTCCCTCTGGGGGAAGAGGAGATCCAAAAGTCCTAAATTATCCATACAGAAAGTCCTAGATGAGGAAGAAAAAGGTGAGATCCTGGAACACACATCTGATCAAATGAAGGAACAATAACTGGTTGAAATTTCTGTCCTCAGCCCACAGCAATGCTAAGTGGTGCTCCTGGTGTGTGCTGAGGAGTAGACTGCCACCTGAGGGAGGGGATGTCCTGCAAGTACAGCAGGAGGGAAAGAGACCTCATGTTTGACTTGGGTCCCGTTAAAGCCCAAGGATGTGCTTCTGTGATTGCTCCAGCTGGTCAGAATGCAAGAGCAGGGGTGGAGCAAAGGGGGGGGGGGGAGAAGGGTTGGAAGATTGGGGGAAATGCAGAGGGAGAGGCTTGCCCTAAGAGAAGCGTAAGGAAGAGGGGAAATAATCATGGAGATGTGTGTTCACGGGCAGGGCGGGGGGGGGGGAAAAGGGGGGGGGGGGGGAGAAGGGTTGGAAGATTGGGGGAAATGCAGAGGGAGAGGCTTGCCCTAAGAGAAGCGTAAGGAAGAGGGGAAATAATCATGGAGATGTGTGTTCACGGGCAGGGCTGGAACGTCAGATTCACCCCAAATACTCTCTCTGAGAATGCAGCATTTCTTGTGGGAGTCAGGAGTGGAAAACATTCGATGGAGGAACTGTAAAAAAAAAGTAAACAATGGGGGTAGAGGAGTCAGTAATGAAACAAATTCCTGGCGTAATCAGTTTGGGAGGGGAGAGAGGAATTTCAATCACGGTGCTACTCCCATACACACTCTCCAGCTGTGCTCTGGGGCACTGGACTCAGACGACTGACACGGAAAGTATTTTTAAAATCCAATTTACTTAGTACCTTTGTTTACTTTGTGTGTGTCCCTCATTTTAGGCAATGAAAGGACATTCTTTACTTGCTCCTGTTTAGTTAGAGCTCACACAAGGCAGCAATGCCTGTGTTCTCAGCTGGAAGGGGAAATCTCTACTGATTTTATTTTTTCAGCCGTTACCTCTCTGTGGCTTAAAGATACAAAAATTTGTTGTTATCGCGGTGGTGGTGGTGGTGGGTTTTCTCCTGGGACTCTAGAGCACCATGGCCACTGGAGTCTGGCACCCTTGGGAAGTACTGCCCAGGGTTGCTGAAGCTCAGCTGGGCATGGCCAGTGGGATGCTGGTCAGTGGCAGCTCTCTCTTTCTTTGTTGTCCCTCTTTCAGCATTTATAGTTGAATTTGTGTCACTAGCATTGAATTACATATTGCCAGGTCTAATTTACAAATCATTTAATGTGTATCGGTCTTCTTTTCCTGACTGGATTGCCAGCTCCATGAGGCAGGGATGATGTTAAGAATAGCCAACAGGTATGGAGTTCTTGCTATGAGCCAGGTACAATACTGCATTCAAATGCTTTCCATGGCTGCCTCCCTAATCCTCACAACAACCCTACTGGTTAAGAAGGCACTGTTTCCATTGTAGAGATGAGGAAGCTGAGGCACAGAAAAGCTCAAGGTCACTCAGCCAACAAATGGCAGTGCCTGGATAAGAAATCAGTTTCCTTAGAAGTTAATATGGGTTTGTGTATACATATTTTTGGCAGTAAGAAATTTTTCTTATCTATAAAACTGGAGTGGTGATACTTGCCTGGCCTACCTCAAAGGGGTGTTGGCGGGACCAGATGTGATAACATGAGAGAGTGACCTAAGCACCTGAAGAATGCTGGGGTGGCTCCCTCTCCCAGTTTTGGCTGATCTTCAGCCAAACACACAAGTCCACTCTTACAATAACCCTGAAACCTCTGATTCCCCACTGAAGGAAGCTATTCATTCAAACTGTATGAAAGTCTCCTGCTCTTTTAAGTTATTGAAGACACTAATTGCATAGTGGGTACATGTTCGTTTATTTGACAGCTATTAGTTGAGGGCCTGTAAAGAGCTGGTTGCTATGGAAGATACAAAGAAATTTAAAACATGGTCCCAGCTCGTCCTCCAGGTACTTAAGGTCTCATTTGAAAGGCAAAAGAAACTCCTTAACTCTGTTATGAAGAGCACAGCATTTGAACCAAGGAGAGTGAGATTTCCATAGCAGCCCCTCCAGTTTCTACTTGGGCATCTTGGACAAGTCATTTAAATGTGTCTGCCTCTATTTTCTTACAGAAAGTGAAGAAATAAGGCCTCCTTTACAGGATCATATGTTATATGGTTTTTTTTTATGGGTAAGCACTCACCAGTTGTAAAAGATTAGGACTATCTATACCATAGCTCTCTGAAATGCTAAGTAATGGCTCAAGGCGGCACAGACAATAGGTGCCAGGTGAGTACAGAGGGAGGGTGGGTGGAGAGATAGCTCCTGAGAGTGGTGGGGTGGGAGTGGGGAGGCCTCCCAGGGGGGCTGGGGGTGAGCTGAATCTGGGTGTGGGACAATGTGTAAAGACAAGAAGGAGGAGAGAGCCTGTTCAGAAAGAGGAAGCATCCTAGTCAAGGGCTGGAGGCCAGAAGGAACAAGACCAGCAGAAAGTAGGCCAGCCTGGCAGAAGTATTCAGGTCATGGTGCAGAGTTGGGAAGAACCAAGGAAAGACTAAAGAGGGTGCCGTGGTTTGAATGTTCCCCCAAGCTCAAGTGGAAGATTGATCCCTGTATTAGCCCATCTGTGTTGCTTATAACAGCATACCTGAAACTGGGTAATGTATAAAGAAATGAAATTTATTTCTTACAGGTTTGGAGGCTGGGAAGTTCATGATTCAGGGGGTGCATCTGGTGAGGTCCTTGTTCTTGATGGTGACTCTCCACAGTGATGCAGGGTGTCACATGGTGAGAGAAATGGGCTGAACAAGAGAGCCAACCTCACTTAGTCTCCTTACAGAGCCGTCAGAGCCATGCCTATTACTCCAAGAATGGATCAACCCATTCACAGGGGCACAGTCCTCACAACCTAACTACCTCCTAAAGGTCCCATCTTTCAAATAACATAATTGGATTTCCCACCCTTTTAACACTGTTACAATGGAGATTAAGCTTCAGTGAGTTTTGGAGAGACATTTAATCCACAGCAATCCCCAATGTGGCAGGGTTGAAAGTTGGAGCCTTCAGGAGGTGATTAGGTCATGAGGGCCCTGCCCTCATGAATGGATCTATTCTTTAATGGATTATCATGAGTGTGGACTTGTGGCTTTATAAGGAGAACACATAAAAGCACTCTTGCAATCCTCCCCATATGACTGCCTCCATCTCCATGGGACTCTGTAGAGAGTCCCCACCAAGAAGAAGGCCCTCAGTAGATGTGTTCCCTGCACCTTGGACTTCCCAGCCTCCCAAACTGTGAGAAATAAATTTCATTTCTTTATAAATTACCCAGTTTCAGGTATTCTGTTATCAGTGACAGAAAATGGACTAATACAGAGGGCTTCAGATGCATTTATTCCATGGACAATTGGAAGCATCGAAGGTTTTCTGAATAGGAGAGCCACCTGATTAAAGCACTATTTTAGGAAGAATAACCTTAGGATAATATACAGAATAGATAGAGAGATAAAGAGAGAGAGCACCTGGAAGGATGAAAACCAGTTTAGAGAATAAGAAACAGTCAGAGTGGCAGTGGTGAGACCTGAGACAGGTGTGGGCTTTGAGAATGGAAAAGAGCACGTGGAGGTAGGAGACGGTCCAGTGGGAGAGTGCACTGGTCCTGGCCACCAATTGGCAATGGGGGCAAAAGAAAGGAGCTGGAAATGTTTCAGTGCCTAGGAAATGAAGAACAAGGGAGTTCAGAAGGAGAGCCCACCTCAAAGGAAAAAAGATGGATACAATTTTAGACACAGATTTTAAAGTAATAATAGAGCATCCAAGTGGAAATATCCAGATGATAGCAGGACTCTGGGAATAGAATAATTCACATGAAAGCAGTGGGGACTTTGCCAAGCTCACAAGGGAAGAAGGTAGAGGCAGAAGATAAATGCTCGGGAGTGAGCCCCGAGCTATTCCACATCCAAAGGGCAGGCGGAAGAGAGGAAACAATACATTCTGTAACGGTGAAAAGAGTGTGGCTCCTGATGTCAAATGATGCCTGCTACTGTTAATGGTCATTAAACTGCACTTTGAAAGCAGAACACTAGTAATTCTCCATCCAGGCCTATAATCCAGAACCCTCACACTACGGACTTCTAAGGGTGGGAATATAGCATGGGTGTGGTCTAGATCTCAACTCCCTGAAGACTGGGACTCTCACACCTGAAGTCCTGCTGGGGTCCGTGGATAACAGTACAGTACAGTAGATGATAGTATTACAGGGATGGCTAACTCCTGTATTTTTAGATGTTGGTGCTAATTGAAACTTGCTAATCAGGGCAGTGAAGTGCTCACCCCAAGTGAGCTCTCGCTCTTGCAGCCTCCCTGGTAACTAGGGGTGTGCCCTGAGACCCATTTCTGCATGATGAGGTACAGGCAGGAGGCTGCTGGGAGCCACAGGAAGGCTTTTGCCATCCCTTGTGGTTGGTTTTTTGTTCCCTGCAGCTAAACATTTTCTTCATTCATACAGTGTTCTTTACCTTTTCAGATCCACAGTGGTGACATTGAATACGACTCCTTTCAGCCAAAGGATCATAAAGAGACGCTGAGAGAAAGGACAGTTGCCAATGCTTTCCCCATCGATTCCAGCCTGGAAAGAAGAAAACCAGAGTCCTGAGTCGGCATGTGCACACTGGCAAGAAGGAAGGTGAGATGACGACACCTGATCACCAGTCTGAGGAGAACTTCCTAAAACCATGTACCAGCCTAACTTCAATGGGCAGTAGCCCTACATCATCCATCTCTGTCTTTCCAATGTCTATGCAGGGTGATGTCTGGCACCATGTAAGGGCTCAATAAATACCTGCTGAACCAAACTGAGTTTGTAGCATAGTGGTTTTGAAGAATCATAACTTTATGAAACCATAGAACCCTAGCATCTCAGGGCAAAAAGAGATGTTCAACGTCATGGAGTCTAACACAAATGATGCTGAAACACCAACTTCTACACTCCCAGTAATCATCTATTCCATACGTGAATATCTCCACTGACCAGTAGTTTAAGTCTCTCAAAGCAGTCCATTCTGGGGACCACTCTAACAACTAGAAATGCTTTCCTTTGGCTATATCTAGCCAAAATATGTTTCTCTGTATTTTATTCTCTTCCACCCTTTGTTCCTTGCTCCATGAGGATGTCACCAGTACAAATGCCTCTGACTTTGATCTCAGCTTCTTGTATTTAGACCAGTCAGAAGGCTCAAAGCTTTAATCAATATACCTCTTAGATCTGACTAGTATCTGGCTTTCAGTGTCAATAAACCATTCATTTGTTAAATTATCCTTTTATGCAACAAATGTATATTGAGTATTGATTATGTGCCAGGCACTGGAGAAAATTACTCAGGAGATTAAAAAATGCATTTCTTCAAGGAGCTTATGGCCTTCTGTGGGGTGGGCTGGGAACACATATAACAATAACAGACAGAATTATTGAGTGCCCACATTCTTCTCCCATTTTATTTCCACTTCTCTTTACCCTCCTCAAAATATCGGGGTTTATCTTATGTCTAAAAGGCAAGTCTATCTTCACTGCACTTCTGAGTGGGCTGCACAGCCATGAATTTTATAAAGAATTTATTTCAAGCAAACACACAAAAACAAATGAAAATGTTGGGCAACTGGTCTCTGAATAATTTATTTCCATCGAGTTACTTACTGGCCCCCAGCATGGTACTTAGGGGAAAAAATACCCGCTCACTGTAGTCTCTGATAGTGGCTGCCCTGGAAACCTTGGTGTTATCAGGTGGTGGTGGCATGAGACTCCACTGACAGAGAGGGCATGAGTAGTGAAGCCCCCCAGCCTTACTGGCAAAGCTGCAAGCAATTCAACCAACATCCAGAATCCCCTCCCCCAAAAGAGAGGGAGAAAAAAATGCCTTCCCCCAAAGCTCAACACGTTATTTTCCCCCTTGAGATTTGTTTTGCTGCGGGCATTCAGATGCGGAGGCAGCGATGCCTTCTTTCATACAGTAGAGCCTAATTGTGTGCTTATTTCTGCTTTGCAAATAGCTCCCAGCAGAGGCTCAGGTTTATAATGGAAACCTAGAGCCTTTGACATTGTTGGTTGTGGTATTTGCTATGAAATTACGGTTATTTTACCTCCTTCTTAACTACACCAGAAGCTCCACAGCTTATTCAGTTCTCACTTTTCCCAGTGCTGGAAACAGACCCACCCCTGAGTAGCTGAGGCAGAAAAGTGGGAAAGATGGAAGGGCACAACGGGGGCACCACACCTGCCCACAGAGCTAAAGTTACTCATAAAGCACATTCAGACAGGCAGCTATCAGTTTAATATGGGTTTGGTGCTAACTCGAGTTTATGATGTCAGTACCCCGAGGGATCCCAGCAGAGGCTCAGGTTTATAATGGAAACCTAGAGCCTTTGACATTGTTGGTTGTGGTAATTGCTATGAAATTACGGTTATTTTACCTCCTTCTTAACTACACCAGAAGCTCCACAGCCTATTCAGTTCTCACTTTTCCCAGTGCTGGAAACAGACCCACCCCTGAGTAGCTGAGGCAGAAAAGTGGGAAAGATGGAAGGGCACAACGGGGACACCACACCTGCCCACAGAGCTAAAGTTACTCATAAAGCACATTCAGACAGGCAGCTATCAGTTTAATATGGGCTTGGCGCTAACTCGAGTTTATGATGTCAGTACCCCAAGGGGAAAAAAAAGCAGAAATAAAAACGAAAGCCATATTCACATACTGTTACCTGTTTTTCCTCTGGTGATGGTGGTGGTGGGAGGATAAGGGAATTGAAGGAAGAATTAGTAAAATATTGGAATTCTTATTAACTGGACAAAAAATTCATATAATATTAATATATATAACTAATAATATAATAATAATATTAGTTGTCTGGCTTTGTTCTAAGTGATTTACATATATCACTAACTCATTTATTCCTCATGAGAAGCCTGTGAATTGGGATAATACCACCCCTTACAGATGTGGAAACTGAGGCACAGAGAGGTGAAATAACTGGCCAAGGGGTCCCACTGTGGTGAAGCCAGGATTGAACACAGGTGGTCTGACTCGAGACCAAGTGCTCTTAGCCCCCTTGCCTGAGGTCCAACCTGAGGGCCCAGCCAGGTAACATGTGCTCCTTAGGTCATGTGACCTGTGCTGGGAGGTGACAGTGTAGAACTGTATGCAGATATCCCACCCTCCAGTCCATGTGCCTCCAACCCTGCCAGAGGTGTGGGGTGTGGAGTCTCATAGCTCCCCGCATTTTCATTATGTCTTAAATTATGATTCTGGGTCTAGTAAACAAAAACTGCCAAAAGGCCAATGGAAATACAGGTATGTGAGGGTCTTCCCATTAACCTTTACTGTCCTGGGTTAGTAACCGAGGCATTCTCCTGTCATCCTCTTCTGTTCCCCTTCAGACCTCATCAGCACTGTGGCCCTGATGAACCATTTGTTAAACTCATGGGTTCCATGTGGCTAGCTTGTGGTGACCACTCAAAACATCAACAGCAAAGAACCAGGTAGGGTTCCATGGGACCCCATACCCTGAAAAGTGAGGGAAAATCCAGATGGACTTTGGTCCAAAGGGGTTCTAAGCAATGGGAAATAGAGAAGCATAAAAGAGATATACTAGATTGACTCGTGTTCCCCCAAATTCATGCTCATCCAGACCTTTTTTGGAAATAGGGTCTTTGCAGATGAAATCAAGTTTAAGATGAGGTCATATTGGATTAGAGTGGTCTCTAGATCCGACTGGTGTCCTTATAAGAAGAGGGAAATTTGGGCACAGACATACAGGGGAGAAGGTCATGTGAAGATGGAGGCAAAGACTGGAGTGATGTGTATAAATTCAAGGAACACCACGGATTGGTGGCAAATGCCAAAAACTAGAAAAGACAAGGAGGTATTCTTCCCTAGAGGCTTCAGAGAGAGAGCTTGGCCCTGCTGACACCTTGATTTTGAACTTCTAGCCTCCAGGACTGCGAGAGAATAAACTTCTGTTGTTCTAAGCCACAGAGTTTATGGTAATTGGTTACAGCAACCATAGGAATCCAATGCAAGTGGGGAAGTATCAAAACGCCAAACTTCCCAAGTTCATTATTCTGCTTTGCACACAATTGCCAGCTATGACCCCAAGTACTTCCTGTTCCCTAGGTAAAGTGCATACAAGTTATTATACAATATCATGCCATATATAACACATATCATACTACATGTGATACTATCAATACTAGCATAATGTAGTTATATAGGTTGCATGATTATATGCTGCATGTTACGTGTTGGGTAATTTATAATATATCCAATAGGATATAATATATTGCCTTTCAAGTGATCTCTTCCTCTGTATGGTAAGCTTGGCTCCCCCTGAAACATGGGCCATGTTTTACTTATTTTGCCTTCAACAGCAGCAGGCACAGGAGCCTGAAACTTAGTATTCAGTGCCTGTTTAAATGAATGCATGTTGAGGGAGGGTGATATCCCTCCCTTTCTATGGCTTGAGGATCTCAAAATTTTCTAATTGGCACTCTGAAGAAAGTCCTAGAGGGGAAGGAAAAAAAAAAGCTTGAGCTCTGTAGCACATTACAGCAGGAGACTGTGGTTCTAGACTCATTTCTGCCTCTCCTTCACCACGTACTGGCCTTGGGTAAGTCAGTTGGCTCTTTTCTTGGCTTCAATCTTTGCACCTGTATAAAGACCTACAATTTTGTGAACCGAAGTGGCTGATGGTGATTTATTTAAGACAGCAGTTCTCAAACTTTTTAGTCTCAGAACTCTTTTATGCTTTTAAAGACCGTTGAAGATTCCAAGAGCTTTTTTAAATGTGGATTATAGCTATCGGTATTTAATGTATTATAAGTTAATGCTGAAAAATTTTTAAATATTTATTTCTTCATTTGTTTAAATATTAGAATAATAATAAACATGTTACATGT
>NW_007726588.1:613460-614465 GCF_000696425.1 Galeopterus variegatus | reverse complement strand
TTTTAAATATTTATTTCTTCATTTGTTTAAATATTAGAATAATAATAAACATGTTACATGTTAAATAACATTTTAATATAAAAACTATATTTTCTGAAAACAAGAAATTTAGTGGGAAAAGTGCCATTGTTTTACATTTTTACAAAATCTTTGTGTGGCTTAATAGAAGTTGGCTTCTGAATTCAATCTGTTGGTATTTGGTTGAGGTATATGAAGAAAATCTGTCCTCACACAGATATGCCATTAAAAAAGGGAGCAGTATTTTAATAGCATTTTCAGATAGCTGTAGGAATTCTTCTTTAATATTGTACTGAAAGTAGTAGTAGTTTCTCAAATGATTGATATGTGGAACTTGAATCCATATCAATGAATATTTTTCTGTTCCACTAAAACTTTGAACTTCACATGGATCTTTAACCCATGAATGATTTTTGTAACATAAGGCTTTGTCATTTGGAAAATAGTGTTTCATTGAGTTATGCAGATCTCTCAATGCTATGCATTTTATTATAAAATGTAAAAACGAAAACTCATTTATTAATATTAAAAATAATGTCATCAAAAAAGTTTAAGTATGTCAAGCTCATGGTGGTGGATACCCATTCTCCAAAGTTTTAATTTTCTCTTGAAAGCTTGCATTTTCCCATTGGCAATAAATACTATCAGTTTCTATCTTAGAAATGGACATGTTCATTCCGTCTATTTTCAAGGAAATGTCTGGCGAATACTAAGGCTGAGTAAGCACAGTGTGTCTGCCATTTGCTCTTTCAAGCAAACACTGTGTTCTGTGCAGGAGGCAGCGGGCTCTGCTGGCAGACCTGCCCCACCGCTCCTCCTTCTACAACCACGGCACTTTGGAGTACAGCCAGAGAGCTTATGTGCATTTCCCACTCATCAGCCAGAATGTTTAAAAGACATGCAAGCAAAGGTTGAGATATCATTACATTGTATAATTTTTACTGCTTCCTCGAGGACATTCATAACTGAGACTGGCTCTTTTTTTTT
>NW_007726588.1:609450-613219 GCF_000696425.1 Galeopterus variegatus | reverse complement strand
TTTTTTTTTCTACACACACATAACTACTAGTAACGTGTGTACCATCGCCTGGGTTTGTCCTAACACCAGCAGTTTCACCCAGGAAATGCCAGCCCCTGAGCGGGAAGCACACCATCCTGATATAACTTTGAAAATAGTTGTGATCTCTTAGAATCCCTGAAAGCCTCCTGGAGACCCCAGGATGTTTCTCACGTAGCTGGAACTTTGGATTCTCCCTTCTTCTTAAAACAGCCCTCTGCAGGCTCCCTTGTCACCTGGTGCCTGTCACACAGCAGCAATCTGTGCAGTCACGTGGGCCCCACACTTGGCTTAATGCTCCTCTGTTGCTATCTTGAAATTCTTATTTTTTGAACATAAAATATTATTTCTACAATGTTTTTTAAAAATAATTTGTAGGCTGTACAAATTATGCAGCAGACCTGCCTGTGGCCCTCTTATTCCTTTCATGGACAACCTCCCTCTCCTGGCCTTGGCCCTCTTGGCCCACTGCTCTTTGCTCTCCACACATGGTGCCCTGTGGAGAGCACATCTACTGCTGAGAACATGATATCCTCCCTGAGTCAACAATAACTCTGGCTTCTAGACCTATAAATATGCTATTTACCCTGAGCTTTGAAACAAAAGGGAAAGAAAGAAAGCAAGAAAGTCAGAGAAGAGAAGGGAAAATGTTGAAATGCTGCAGGGCTTGCTTGGCTCAAGTTGTCCTTGCTAGTTCCACTTCCCATCCTATCTCATGCCAATGTTATATATAATTCTAGAATTTGCCTCATTTCAGTGAAATATTTTGTCAGCTATTAGACATCTGAGGTTTTCGTATGAGGAGAAATCAGACAATATTCCTTGTTATTATTATTTTTAATACTAGATGATCTGTCCTTCTAATAATCTAGTTGGTAAGTTCCATTAGCATGGATGTGACTTTATGTTTTGTTTTATTTACTTACTTTTATTTTATGAAACTCTCAGAACCCCGTGCTCAAAAAATATAAGTCTGATTGCCTTGGTATGTTTTCAAGTGACTCCTTCATGCTCCAGAATGCAAAATGGCTCTCATCTGCTAATACCGTCAACCTGCACTGTGCCTTGGGGAGCCCCAAAATCCAAAATCCTCTGCCTCTAAGTTTGGCTCTTTCTGCTCACTAGCCCTCTTATCGTATTTAGCAGCTAAATCCCATTGCACTCAAGGCAGGCCTTGGTCCTCAACTTCACAGAATTCTGTGGCACAGTGTCAAGGGCATGGTATCAATTCACACAGACCTGGGTTCAAGTCCCAGCCCTGTCACCAACTGACTGTGTGTGGCAGATTTTATTTGCCCTTATGATATCCAGAAACTAGTCATATCCTCAACTAGAGGTGGAGTCTATATTTCCCTTCTTCCTGACATTGGGTGAGCCTTTGTGGCTGCCAAGATGAATAGAATGTGGCAGAAGTGACACAACATGTGACTTCTGAGATGAGGTCACAAAGGGCGATGTGGCTTCTGCCAGGCTCTCTTTGGGGATGGTTGCCCTTGGAGCCTAGCCACCATGTTGTGAGGAAGCCCAGAGCACATGAAGAGTCATTGTGTTGTCCTCCTGCTGACAGCCCCAGCTACTCTCTCAGCCAACAGGAGGCTTTGACAACCGGCCGTGCAAATGAGTGAGACTTCAGATGATTCTAGACCCTAGCTTTTGAGCTGTCCCAGATGACACCTAATGAAGGAAAACTAGCCATTCCCACCAAGCCCTGGCCAAACTGCAGATTCACTAGCAAAATAAATTTTGTTATTGTCTAAAGACACTAAGTTTTAGGATGTGTTGTTACTCACATGCACACTTAGCCTCAGGTCTCTTATCTTCAAACTGGGAACAGAAATATCTACCTTGCAGGGTTGTTATATGACTGGATGATAATATGAATAAAACACATGTTATTTACTTCATATATTTAAAGCTATTATCATTATGACTACAGAAGGCAAATGTTTAAAAAGAGCTCATTAAACACTCCTTTTTATGAAATCCTATGCCTTAGTGAAGAGTCAGTAGACTGCTCTTTGATAGAACAAAAGTTCAACAATACCTTGGTGTTCAGGGTTTCTTTTGTATGAAGCAATAAATTCAATAGAGAAAGCAAACACAGGAAGAACTACAGCCACTGCTCACTGGCCAGAGAAGAGCATTCCTAAGCTAGGTCAGTGATGCACTTACCGTGAAGGGAGACAGGGAAAGGGAAACATACTTGGTTAGCTGTTATTACAGTCATAGGCACATGCGTGTCTGTTCTCTACAAGGCCACTGAGTTTCTGTACAGAACAACATTCTCCAACCAAACATTTTGTTCAAGTAGTTTAGGAGTCAAAGACAAGACAGGCTGGAACCCAAGGAAGATAGATGGATGAAGCTGAGGGATCAGGTCTGTGACAGATTCCTGAAGGTTTTCTACTGAGGCTGTACAGAACAACATTCTCCAACCAAACATTTTGTTCAAGTAGTTTAGGAGTCAAAGACAAAACAGGCTGGAACCCAAGGAAGATAGATGGATGAAGCTGGGGGATCAGGTCTGTGACAGATTCCTGAAGGTTTTCTACTGAGACCCAGTGGAAGCCTTTGTGTTCTCTCAACATCCAGGAACCTTTGTCACAAATATTTAAAGGACTGTCATGCTATTCTTTAGGCCTAATTATGGCTCTCAATGCTTGGATCAGGAAAGCTAAAAGCTGGAATTCTTCCACTTCAGCAATGTACCAGAGCAAAGGAAACCAAAGAGCAACATAAATCTACAGCCTCAAATAGATAGAACTCCTTGCCACATGGGTTTAATTTGAAAAAAGAGGTCTTCTCACTTCAGTATCCTCTGGAGAATCCCAGTCCTAATGGAGGAAACATGTTTTCCACTTAATTAGGCCACTGTCAAAAGTTTTGCTTTCCTCCCTGGACATATTTATTTGTTTTCCAAAATGCGATAGAAATTAGTTCCAGCTTTTGAGCATGAATCCATTTCCCCTACGTTCATGGAATGAGCCTGCTATTCCTATAATCTTCATACCAAACGCATTTCTTGACAATCGGTTCTGCTTGTCCTGTAAAGGTTGATGTTTGGGATCCTGACATAGCTGAGATTCTTCAATTATTACTTGTCCTCCCCTCCTTTCTGGCTGTTGGAATGTTGAGTTTTGAATATAGCATCTTAATAGAATAAGCTGGTCTGGAAGCACTATAGAGAAATCACAAAATCTGTTCTCCTACCTCTCAGTTGAGCTCAGTAAGTGTTCATCAGCCCCAAACTCTCAAACATGACAGATTAAAAGCTTATGGTACTAAAATCGAATCTGAGTCATGAACTTTATTAAATAGTGTCACTTAAATCTGGGACCCTCTGGAAAATTTTATACAAAATTCATATTTTATAATATGTCAACAGAGTGTGTTTATAGAAAATATTCTACTCTAATACTCATTTAAAAACACAATGCCCAGGACTCACTCTTGGATATTCTGATGTGTTCAGTTTGGAGTAGGGCTCAGACATCAGCATTTTTTTTCCCTCAAAGTTCTCGAGGTGATTCTAATGTCCAGGCAGGTCTGATGACTTCTGACCTATTGGTGCTGACAACAAGGGATGTCCAATAGAATCACCCAAAGAGCTTGTTAAAAAATTAATGAACAATGGGCCGGCCCGGTGGCGCACTGCGCTAGTGCGCCGCTTGAGAAGCGCGGCAGCACTCTCGCCGAGGGTTCGGATCCCACACACAGACCGGTTCCCGCTCACTGGCTGAGCGAGGCACGG